>NC_133063.1:4113534-4265517 GCF_048771995.1 Taeniopygia guttata | reverse complement strand
AATCAGCAGGGATCAGACCCAGCAGGCTGGCAGCAGGCAGGACAGTTGCTTCTCTGCAGGAGTTGTCTCCTACCTCCAGTCTGGTTGGCAGAGACAGTCCCATTTCAGCATCGTTTAAAATCTTGGCACGCTCCCATCGCTTCCCTGCCTCGGTACACGCTGCTGACTGAAAGCCTCGGGGTGGTGCAGGGAGGATAAATACTCCCTGTCTAATTGCCTTCCCCCTACGTCTGAGTCTGCGGTGCAGCGTGTAGACGGGTATCCACTCCCCTCCCTTCTCTTAGTGCCTGTTATCTCCTGGGGCCATGCTGCGTAATTTAGCAAAATATTCTAACGCAGTAATTAACGTCTGAGCTTCAGGAGGGCACTGCCTTTTCACTGTCTCCTTCAGAGGAAGAAAAAGGAAAACCTTCCCGGCTGCAGTCGGATGAGAGAGGAGGGTGGTGCTCTTTGGAAAAGAAAATTGTATCTTTTAACGTGGGTTGTGTTTTGTTAATCACTCTCACTTTTTAAGCATCAGCCTTTTGAGTTGAAAAAAGGGTCTTTGACAGTATAATGAGATGCTAGGGTTTTTAATATTACTCTCTAAGTCAGAGAGTGAAACAGAATTTTTGCTTTATCAAATGAGCAAATGCTCCTAGGGGCTTAGATCTTGACCCCACACCACACTTCCACTCGAGAAGCTCCATGAGGCCAGATCTGAACAGAGAAAATACGTCTTTTATGAAGAAGGGGGTTTACATCCTCACAGAAGTCCCCTTCTGGTTCCCTCCCCCGTATGGTTCTGCAGAAAAATGAAAGATTTGGTCTCCAGTTCAGTGGGACTGGGACAAATTGGGAAGTGTTTTGTGTGGTGAAAGGATGGAGGAGGAATGAGGAACGTGGGTATGGGAGGGAAGGGATTTCAGGGAAGGAGTGAAAATGGGGGACTGAGACTCAGGAACACAGTGAGGAAGGAGAAATGAGGAGAACAAGTGGGGAATTGTCTTGAGAGTCCAGGAGATGTGGGTTGAAGACATGGAAAACCTGGGAGGAAGGTCTGGGATTTGGAGCAAGTGGGGCATGTGGATATAAAGGGGATATGGACTTCCAGAGCCATGACAGGAGGCAGAGTGCAGGAGCAGAGTCTGCAAAGAGCAAGGGTGGATGCCTGTCTCTAGGACCACGCAGGGAAGGGATGGATATTCCTTTAACCTGCCATACATAAAAAAAATAATTAACCATGCAAAAAGCTCCCACGCCCCCAGACCCCCATAGCTGTGCTGGCAAAAACACTCCTATGAATGCAGCTTGTGGGGAAAAACAACAGATTTCCTTTAATCCTGGTCATTTTGATCAGAGGGCATTATTTAGGTGGAGGTTAGGTGTTATTTGGGAGCAGGTGAAGACAGGCCAAACCAGGGAGGGCTGTCCAGTGCCTGTTAGCCCATCTGCCCTGTTGAGTATTATATGTGCAGGAACATATTCTTGGGAATCCACAGGACCCGTTTAGTTCCAGCACTAAAACCGTGATGTTGTATCTTAAATAGAGGAGGGAAAATGCCACCCTCGTTTCTCTGGGACCCGTGGAGAAGTCAGAGGAAGCAATTTGTGCAGATAAAGAAGTGAAGTCAGATACCATCTGACAGGATGGTCCCTCCTCCTCGCGTGGCTTTGTTTTTCTCCCTCGCCCTCCATACCAGGCATTGTTAGTTCCCAAAAACTCTTTCAATGGGATGTAAACACAACTATTTGCGCGCCTGCTGCCTCTGCAGAGCCAGGAAAGCGCAGAGCCTCCGGCCAGCCAGGGTGGAGCCCGCTGCAATCAAGCACCATGGTCTCGCCGCTGTTTCTTTCCATGTTTTGTGTTTCCCCGGGACCCTTGGGATGAGATCACATCCTCCTCTCCCAGGGTTATTATGTCTTCGGACGGGCAGGATGAAGCCAGTCGTCTGGGTGGCTTGAACTCGCCGTGCACCCAGACCGGGTGGCTCTGGTCCTCTGTCCTGCTCACCTTCGGGTCCTGGAGGTCCACCTCCAGCCAGGGGATGTGTAACCACCAGGCTACTGTTGGATTGCAGCGTCTGGGTTGATGAGTGACCAGATTTTCTTCATCATTGTCTCCAGTAATTGCCGCTTAATGGTTTCCATCTTCTCAGGAATTTCTTCTGCCGTTCCAGATCCGGGGAGAGAGAGTGTCATGTTTCATGGTTTCCCTTGCCTACAGTGGAAAGGAGTAGGAGGAGTTTCCCACGACTGGGTACGGGATTTTGTTCCTCTGGCCTTAATTCAATTTGCTGTTAAGTATCTCTGAGTTCCTCAGGAGCCTGACAAGGAGGATAACCAACATTTTGGTTTACTCAATGCAATAAACAAACTAATCTCTTCTTGCCACCCTCCCAGGGAGTCCTGGTTGTGTAATAGGAGAACAGAAATCTCCTCCTGAGCTGAGGGGAGGACCTCAGTGTAAAAGGAGGAGCTGGTGCCACCAAAACTCATTTAGGTTGTCCAAAGTATGTTAGAGAAAGTGTGTGCTATGGGCATGGCTCTGCTGCAGCCATGCTGGGACAGGCAGTTCAGCACAGAGCACTTTTCCCCCTGCACCACTTCATCTGGGCAGCTGCTCGTGAGATCAGCAGTGGCCTGTGCTGGTGAACTCTTCCTCATGGAGCAGCAGGAGCTGCTGTCAGACATTCTCACCAGGCTGAGACCACAACATCCCAGTCAGGCAGCTGAGAAGAGGGTTCCCTCCATGAGACACATAATCTGGTGGCACCTCGTGCATCTTCTGTAGCCTTGGAGACTTCCCAGATCCCCAGAGAAGTGTGAGCAGAAGGCAATGGGGAGAGAAGCACCACTGCTAGTGTAAGCAGCTGGACACAGAGTGCCTCTCACAACTCAGCTGTGTTTTTCAATTCAAAAAAAATCACATTTTGGAGCATGGCAGAGCCTGTGCCTTGTACAGAGGTCAGTACAGACAGCTCCATAAGGGAAAGGTTTTCCCCAAAACTTTGTGTTTGGGCAACCTCAGCATCAAATGGGCAAGCTGAAAAGACTTCACCTATGCCAAGAAATCGGTTTCCATGTGCTCACTTGTTTCTCTTCCAGAGAAAGTCAGTCTCATTCGACTTCCCTCACTTCCAGAGGGTGACTTGGTACCCCTTTAGAAGGGGTGGTACTGGCACAGCTTGTTGGTGGGCACAGGATGAGCTCAGCTGACCTTCTGATGTCCTGGGTCAAGGAACTGATACGTCTGATAGTAGCAAATTGTAGAAATCCTGCAACTGGCCCTGTTCTGGAGCATTTTACAATCACTCATCCCCACAGCCTTGTTTGTACTTTGCATTTTCCCAAGTCCCAGCTGTTTTCACCACCCTGTGCCCTGTGATTAGAGAACAAGGGGAGCTGTACCGTTGCCTGTGTTTCAGAGAAATGTGTGACTTTCCCCATGCAGTGCCATGCAGTCCCATGGATCTTATCTCAGGCATGTTCCTTAAAGACTTGTGACAGCAGGTCAATAAGGGGCTGCTGGAAAGGCAGAAAATTGCTATTGATGTCTGTCTGCAGAGAGCCTGTGAAGCAGAATTGGTCTGTGCTCCCAGGAGGACCCACCTAGCAGACTGTGGGGATTCCAGGAGGTTTTGGGAGCAAGACTTCTCCAGCTGTGGTCCATTAGAGCACTAGGACTGCCTGCAGAGCTGTGTTAGCACCTGAACTGCACTGTCAGATACAGGGGATGATCACAGAACCACAGAATGCATTGGTGTGGAAGAAACCTTTAAAGCTCATCGCATTCCATCCCCTGCTATGGGCAGGGACGCCTTCCACTAGCCCAGGTTACTCCAAGCCCCATCCACCCTGGCCTTGGACACTTCCAGGGATGGGCCAGCCACAACTTCTCTGGGAAACCTGTGCCAGGGTCTCACCACCCTCATTGTAAACAACTTCTTCCATCTATTAGTCTGAATCTCCCATTTTTTAGATGAAAACTGTCAGCCCTTATCCTGTCGCTACAGTCCCTACTGAAAATGTAATCCTTGTCTTTCTGATGAGCTCCCTTCATAAGGGGGTGTCCATGATGGTCCCAACCACAGAGCTGGAACAGATCCATCTGTCAGAGGACCACGTCCATCATGGCCCTTCCCAAGGCCCTTCCTGCTTAAAACCAGGACTGGGAAGCACCATCTCTCCAGCACTTCCAATACAGTACATCCACTCTGCTTAAGCTCCAAGTGGCACAAATAACTGATCTTCCACTTCCTCGTGGAAATGTGTCTCCGTTTTCCCCTGAGGTCATGCTCCACGGTCCCTGGGAGGGGGGAATACTGGGAGGCACCTCCTGGTGACCCAGGTGTGGATGAAAAGCATACCTGTGGGCAGCCTCAGGCCCGAGGCTGCCTGGCTGTCCGTGCGTGTTGCCACTGGACGCATCAACCCGAGATGCCCGTCGGGGAGCGGCGCGTGGGCTGCGGTCAGCCCGGCTTTCCCTGGGTCTCATCCCAGCCTCTCCGTGGCTCTGGGTGGATATTTCCCAGGTTTCTTGTGCTTTCACGCTGGAGTCATCACCACAGCGTCATAAAACGCTGCATGCTAAGGGGTAGTTAGTGGCCAGCATTGCTTATGCGTCATTTTGCAAGCGATATCGTACACAGTAATTAGTACTGCGCCTTGCAGGAGAAGCATCGTTGCATCTGGAAAGGGCTGTGCGTGCGTTGGGCTGCTCCCAGCTCATCTCCTGGGGAGAGTTGCTGAAGAACACAATTAAACCCGTGTGGTTTAGTGATAAGGGGCGGTGGGACGGGTTCTCCTGTCCTCCTCGTGGTGTGGGCACCCCTGAGAATACCAAGTAAGCACTTCAGCTTCTCAGCAGGCCAGGTGATCTCAGAAAGCAGATAATAAACCCAAATATTTGGGGTGAGTCCCATTGTGTTCGCTTTTTGGTGGCCTGCACCCCATACACATGCATCTATTGCTGTCCAGGAGGACCAAGCTGGCTCTGTCTGTGGTGAGGCATAGCTGAATTTTTAGGGCTCCTTTGGTCCTTCAGCCACCGCTGCATGTCCACCTTGTGTAGTTTATGATGCTTATCTCTGCAGAGACGTGAAGAGAAGGCTCTGGGGCCATGGAGGCTGGGGGAGATGGGTTCCAAGAGCACATCATGGATACCAGTTGCACTCAAGAGTTGCCTTGCAAGGCACTGCAACTCACCACAGTGCAACAACACTTCCAGGAGCAGACCCTAAAACTTAGTTTGGGTTGCTTATGCAAATGTCCAGCACCTGGAGCCCACCTGGGCACTCTGGCTCTGCAGAGGACCTTGCCCAGTGCTCATCTCTCCGAGTGACATAGAAATTTGAATGAGAAGGCGCCCAATGTCTCGCACCAGTCTGCGAGGCAGCAAGTCCAGCACCAGAAACAAAAAGTGAGAAGCCTTTCGCAACTGAGGCTGGGTATTATATGACTGGCCGGGCAGATTCTGGCATGCAGCCTCCTCTCTTAGGAAATCAGGCAGACTCTTTGTCTGCTTTCCAGCAGGAACTGCTGCTTTCATTGCCCAGCTTCGCCCGATACAGGGGAAACCGGCTGGAGAGCAAAGGGAAGTTTTTCTCGCAGACAGCCCCAGCCTCCAGGGGATGATTACAGGTTAAACTGAGGAGCGAGTGAGTCCCAGCTCACCTGCCCTGTTGTCTGCCTCATGCTCCTCTTTCAGATCCCTCGTCCACATCCACCAGCTGTTTGAACCCTGTGGGAACCTGGTGGAGAGGGATGGGATGGTGCCCACAGTGGGAGTTGGGCAGAGGCACACAGCAGGGAGGAGCAGCTATAAATAGTTAAATAAATAATAATTCCAGTGTGGGAGTGCTAATTTAATGGATATAGAGAGTGTTTACCTTAAAATATTTCAAGTAAATATGAATTAGATTGCAAACAGTGGATGCAATTGGATGGGTGGTCACACGAGTGCTGGGACTTTAGGGCTGTGATTTCCCTGGAGCTCTCAAAACATTTTCACTTTTTTTTTGTTTTCTTCACTTTTTTTTTTTTTTTCAGCTCTGGTGAGGTTTGACTCGAGCATCACAGAACTTTGGGAAACATTGTGCTCTGGCTGAAGGAATTACCCCTGTGCTTCTAGTGTCTGGTGCCCACATGGGGCACCATCAGTGGGGATGAAACACCCTTTGAGAAATACATGCAAGTTGTCATTGATGGGTGAGGACATCCATGATGGGCCCCCAGGCAGCACAGTCCTTGCAGTCAGCAAGGTTCAGTGCCCACGCCAGGCTCCCTGATCTCCTCCTGCTCTGGTCATGCAAGGTTGGAAGCTGATAGTGCCTACACCCCAGCATGCTGCAAATGTGGTCAGCCATGGATTTGGACTCTGGTTCTTCAGAGCACCAGCAGATTTCACTGCTGGGCTGTCCCTCATGGGCATGTGGGATGTGGGATGTGCCTGCCAACCAAGCCCAGGCACATCCCACATCCCACATGTCCATGAGCCTACATGTCTCAGGCAGAGGCTCACCTGTAGTGCCTCAAACTGATACCTCTTGGTAGCCTGCTGGAGCAGTGGAACATGTGGTACCTGGGTGGACAAGGTGGAGCACATGGTGTCTCCATGGACAAGGTGGAGCACGTGGCACCCTGATGGACACACTGAAGCACACACATTCTCCTTGTTCAGCCCAGTCACATCAGATGATGATCAGGTGTCCACGAGGGCAGCGTGAAATTGGTGGGTGCATGCCCAGGGCTGGGGGTAGGATGTGTTCTCTGTTTCATCATAGGTAGGTGAGACTGTTCCTCATTAGCCAAGTATCTGAGCACTTGACAGGGGCATGTTCATCCTCACAAACACCTTTTGAGGTAGGGAAGCATGTCCCAACCCTGTGTGTGGGAAGCTGGGGCTAGTGAAGTTGCAGCATTTCTATGAGCACATATCCTGGGCAGGGAGCAGGATCACTGAGGAGACCATGGCAGAGGAAGGGCTCGAGTCAGTCCTAATTCTGCTTTCATGCTTTAATTTTCATGTTATGTTCTTTACTAAAGAATACCAAAATTAAGAAAGATGTTGTTAAAAGGTATTGTCTGTTTCTTTATTTGCAGTCCTGCTTCATGCCATGCTCATGAGCTAAATACCCCAGGAGGGAATATCTGGACTACTGCCTGTTTATATTTTTCCCTAACCGATTTTTTTTTCATTGTTGGTGTTGGGTTTAAAATAATCTCATTTTCTTGTGAAGAATCTGAACTGTTTGTGAGAACTTATCTCAGAGCATGTGGCTTGGGCTTAACTAACATTTTCCAAACAACTCAGCAGAAAGATAAACTGGGGTTGGGGGGGAAAGAAACCCTGTTGCATGATTTGAAAACCCTGGCTGAAGCTTTGGTTAACGAGAGGGACAGCGTGCTCAGTGAGATGCTGTGAACACCATCTTCAAAGCAAAGAATCTGCTGTCTGCCAAAAACAGAAGACAAAACTCTGAGAGCAGTGGTAGTTCCTTGCATTACCTCTTCTTTCCCATGTCTACTTTTCAACCAACATGGAGCTGGCAAACATTTATTTGTAGAGGAAAGGAAACGTGGAAAAATAGGAATGGGAAAGAGAGATGGTAAGGCCTAGAGTCACAATTCTGATTTTAACTAATGGCAGTGACTTTGGAGTAACATTAAGTTACAATGAGCAATTTCTATATCGGCAGTTTTAATCAGTTCAACTGCTTTTAAAAAGTCTGCTTCTCTCTAATGAATGTCAGATGGTAGTGAAATCAGTTTTCCCATCTTTTTTCCTTTTGCTCAGTGGCTACTGCACACAGGGATTAGCTCAGGGCCATCAGGGCTTGTTCATTCCAAAGTGGTGGGATGGAAGCGGCTATAGCTTCAAGTACCTGTAATTATCATAAAGATGAGAACAAAGACCAAAGAAAAATACATATTTTTGGTCCCATTTTGAGGGTCCTTGTTTGTGGTTTCAGCGTTTGTGGGATGAGACATGCTGAGCTCCTACACTTTGCCATTGTCAGGCAGAGCTGTTGATTCTCATTGCGCACCCTGAGTCAGAACCAAGAGAGATGAGCATCTTCCTGCACCATCCCGTGCCATGCCCAACAACATTTCGGGAGTTTCCTGAAAGCTGCTCCTGCTTGCAAGCTCGTGTTTGTAACACAGAGTTCATGGAGAGCAGAGCAGGGTTGGAGTTGGTGCGCCTGAGATTCCGTAGTTTCGCTGGCACCCCGTGCCCTTGTGTAACCAGCCTAGAAGGAGCCATATTAATTACAGTGAATTGGATGCAGCTCAGGCAGTTTTGTGGCTGTCAGAAGTGTCCCCACGGCGATGGAGAGGTTCAGGGGTGGGTGGCAGAGCCCTTCCTTTCCAAACAGCCACTCCTAGGTTTTTGCTGCTCCAGTGTTGTTGGCTGACGGCTGCACTTACTCCCTGTATGTGTGAGACGAGTGTTTCCTCACTGCCTGCCACGGGATAAAAGAAGCAATCTAACCTAAACAAAATATATTATGAAAGTTGTTAATCTAAATTTTACCCCACGTTTTGTCACTCTAAATTTTTGTGTGGACAATCTATTTTCTCCCCTCCTTATTTTGTGTCCTTTTCTCCTGGAAGTGTCAAAAGACAAGCTGGACAAAGACATAGAAGGAAAGTCAGAAGAGAGGAGGAGGAGGAGGAAGATCATGCATTTCTCACTGTTTGTCTCTTCTCTCTTTTGCAGTTGTTGCAATCTCAGGATGTGAAGGAGGATGCCGTGCTTTGCTGCTCCATGGAGGTAGGGAAGCACCTCTACACCTGCCCTGATCTCATTGCTTTACCCTTTCCAGCTGTTGGATGTTTCCAGCTGTGAGGCCTCTGGGCATTTTGGAATGGTCAAATGGTTTGGATTGGAAGGGACCCTTCAAGGTTATTTAGTCCAACTCATCTGCAGTGATCATGAACACTTTTCCACTGTCCCAGGTTGCTCCAAGCCCCATCCAGCCTGGCTTTGGGCACTCCCAGGGATCCAGGGACAGCCACAGCTGCTCTGGGCACCCTGTGCCAGGGCCTGCCCACCCTCCCAGCCAGCAATTCCTAATTCCCAATATCCCATCTGTCCCTGCCCTCTGGCAGTGGGAGCCATTCCCTGGGTGCTGTCCCTGCCTGCCTTGTCCCCAGTCCCTCTGCAGCTCTCCTGGAGCCCCTTGAGGCCCTGGCAGGGGCTCTGAGCTCTCCCTGGAGCTTCTCTTGTGCAGGGGAACAGCCCCAGCTCTGCCAGGCTGGCTCCAGAGCAGAGGGGCTCCAGCCCTGGCAGCAGCTCCGTGGCCTCCTCTGGGCTGGATCCAACAGGTCAATGCCCTTCCTTTTCCCAGGACCCCAGAGCTGGATTCAGGATCCCAGGTGGGGCCTCACAAGAGCAGTTTAGGTAGAAGACCACTGTGAGATAAGAGTCCTTGAGGCTCCATCACTGGGCTCCTGATGCATGTAAATGGATGCAGAAGTTTGCTACCTGGGGTCCTGTCACAATATTACATCATCCTGGTTCCTTCACATCTCACCCTTCATTGGGTTTTTCATCACAGAAACAAAAAAAGCTGTAAGGGACCAAAAGCTGCCCCAAAACTGTGCTCAAGGAGCAGTTTTGCAGAGAATAAAACAGCATGGCACTCAGTGCTCTGGCCAGGTTGACAAGATGGTGATCAGTCTCAAGTTTGACTCAATGACTTTGGGGGTCTCTTTCAACCTAACTGATTCTATGACTCTGTGAAAGACAGCAGAGTTCTATTGGTTACTTTTTTTTGGGGAAGTGATGGGCCCATGGGGACAGATCCTTTTCGTGCAGAGAGCAGTTGAAGTTGCAGCCTGAATAGTTACAACACAGCAGAGCAGATGAGGAGGCAGATTTGATTTTTAAGGTGAGGACTTTGGGGAGCTCTGCTTTAGGGAGCCTCCCACAGACTCATCGCTGTCCACCCCAAACTTGGACCTTCTCTGTGGAACCACCTAGGGCTTGTGCTACTCGATGGAGGCTCTCCAAGGAGTAATTGTTTTAGAAAAAGCCCTTGTCTGCCTCCAGCAAAGCAGCACGACAGGTATAAATGCAGATCTCGGCAGGGCAGGATTTGTTATGCACACAGGCGCGTTCTGCTTATTCCACCTAATGACTGGGAGTCACTGGGAGCTCTGAATCAGCGAGTAAATGAAGGGCCAGGTAGAAGGCAGGAATACCACATCACAGCCTGCACTTTGTTTTGACAATAGCATGATTTTTAGGTGGGATTTTTTTTTTTTTTTTTCTTTTCAAAAGCAATCCGTCGCTGCTGCCTTTGAAGTCAGTGGGAGCTGAACCATTCACTCCTCCAGCAGCCTGGTGCGGATGCTTTTGAAAACCTCACCCTTCATGTTCAGCACTTGGAGCCTGCTGCTGGGTGGTTTTGGTTTTCAAAAGCCATGACGCCTTTAACCTTGCCTGCACCAGGCAGGGCAGAATCGAAGGGACGGGAGGTGTCTGTAAAAAGCTGGAGGGGTGTTTTAACATCACAGAGTGATAGAATCCTAGCTAGAAGGGACCCACACGGATCAGTAATCCATGGTTGACCCCTTCTTCTCCCGACAGCTGCAGAGCACCGGCCGGCTGCTGGAGGAGCAGCTGCCTGAGATGATGACGGAGCTGCTGGCGATAGCGCGCGACAAGATGCTGTGTCCCTCCGAGTCCATGCTGACCAGGTCCCTGCTGCTGGAGGTCATCGAGCTGCACGCCAACAACTGGAACCCCCTGACGCCCACCATCACGCAGTACTACAACAAGACCATCCAAAAACTGACGGCTTGAGGGGCAGGGCAAGGTGGGGTGGTGAGGGACGAGAAGAAGACATGCGCCTTGACGGGACCTGGCAAGAGCTTTTCTGATTTAAATCCCCCAGCAGACCAAACCCCAGCATGCTCGAGAATACGTTTGTGGGGTGGGGAGGGAGCAGCATGTTTCTTTTTCAGCCGCGTCGCCAAGTGCCACCCCTCCTCCCTGCCGTGGTTTTGTTTTAGGGGTTTCTTTTTCTGAACTCATTGCTCAAGCGGCAGCAGCGCATCCCGCCGGGTTATTGTTTGGCTTTCGAAAGAAGACAGAGAATTTGGAAAAGGAGGGGGAAAAAAAAGTAATCTAAGTGGGGGCTAGTATTGTTTTCACGCCGTCCTCCTGCCTTGCCCTGGCCAACTGGCAGGAGACAGCACGCAGCAGATGTCTCGGGAGGACAAAGCCAGGCACACACTACACCAGACGCTCATAATTGATGGCTTTTGTCAAGCGGGGCTTGCGTTAGGTCCCCCCCTCCTTCTCTTGTTTTCGACTTTCTGTGTGTTCCCCCACCTACCCGCCACCCCTTCAGAGGCAGATTGGAGAGCGGGACGACTTTCTTATTTGCACTGGGTTTGCTTTTCCTCGGGCGCTCGTAATTTCTTCTCATCGTATTGTATTGTTGGACGGACAGTTGTGAGCAGCTCGGGGCGGGGAGAGCAGCGCCTTCCCTCGGGCTGGGTGACACTTTGTGTGAAGATACTGAAGCAGAAGGAGTGTTTTAAAGGAGTCCTGAAGCCACTGCAGAAGTTAACGTAGCCACCGTCTTCTTGCCAGTGACCTCCTCGGTGGATTGAGAAATGTGTCCTTTGAGCTGGGGGCTCTAAAAACAGGGGATTCTGTGGCTCTTGCTGTTCAAGTCGCCGTTATTCCTCAGCCACTATAATCATTTAACATTTTTTTGTAATAATTTTTTTTTTTCCATCGAAGGAGTGCTTTATTGTTATTACTGTCATGGTTGTAATTATACTTTTAAATCCAGGCCTGTTATAGTTGGGCCTAATAATGTACAGGGCAAGGGAGAAATGAAGGTTTGATGTTTTTTGGAGACTGGTAAAGAGAAGACAAGCAGCATATAGCAAAAAAAAAAAAAAAGGAAAAAAGAAGAGGGAAAAATAGAAAAAGCCAAAAATAGAAGTTTGAACCTGGCTTCTAACTAGCTGAATATGCTACCCAGCGTTCCTAGGTGTGCAGTGTGCAGGAGCTGCGCTGTCCCATGCTTGGTGTAAGTGGCACAGTGCCATCGAGGGATGGGGGACATCTTCAGAGAGGCAGGATGTGCTCAGGGGTCCCCAGGGTGCTCCAGGATCCCCTCGTGGCTCCGTGCTGGAGCATCCCGAGGGAGGGGATGGCTGTGGGGGACAGTGGGGAGGTGCCTCCAGAGGGTGAGAGGCTGGGCTGGGGCAACACATGAATCATGAAGAAGACATGGAAGGCTCCTAATTTGCTGATCTAGCAACACTTTGGCTTAGAAAGTCCCTCCAGGTGATTTTTCCAGTGAAACCTAGCAAGGATGCAGGCTGCCCCATCCTGCCTGCAGGAGCCAAGGAAGGCATGATGCCGTCAGCCCATGATGGTTTCTTCTCACTGTTCAATTTATTCCTTTTATGATAAGAGAATTTATGCCACAAGGATGGTGCACATGGACTCTGGACTAGGCAGGCTGGGCCTGAGCTCAGCAGCTCAAACCTGTTTTTGAGAACGTTGCATTTCTGGTGGCTTGTAGAGAAGAGAGATTTCACCCCGACCTCCTTGGATGTGCAGTATGTTCTTGGGTGCCTTATGAATGTGTTGGTGTGTCTGCGATGGGGAGGAAGCTTTTGCTGCAAAATTTAAAGGCCAGAAATTTTCAGCAGAAGATGCATTACAAGGGGGTGAGAGTCGTGATGCTGCAGTTCAATATTACCTGAATTTTCGTCTGGTTGTCTGCTGATCCAGTTTTCATTCTGCACTTGGAGCAAGAGGAGCTGGAAACAGGAGCTTCAATTTTCCTCTCTACCTAGAAAGCAGCAAAATGATGGCTGAGTTCACTAGAATTGGCTGGAAGAACTAACTTTTGCTTCACTTACTCGAGCCCAGGAGCTTCGCACAGTGACGGCGCCTTGCGTTGGGTCAGCTTCATTAGTAGCAACGTGGTTTGATAGTATTAATGAGCAGATGAACTTCATTAGGACGGCAAAGCCCATCAGTATTACAAGGCTCAGGGCTATGCCCATTGCTCTTTGTTTTTTCTGCTCCCTGAACTCTCAAGGAGTGGAGGAGAAGGGGATATAACACCCATCACAGTGCACTCAGGCAGAGTGCCAGACTTCTGGGAGAAGGCCTGAAAAATAGTTTTGTCTTGTTGGTGTTTTTTCTTCTTTTTTTTTTTTTTTTTTTTTGAAGAACAGCAAAGTCCTATAGCAGGGACAGCAACCTGATGGGTTGGGGTGCCAGGGATCCTGCCAGCAGTGATCCAGTCTGCCACTCTGGCCCCTGCAGCTTCTCACTTCCCACAGAATTTTTTCTTGGGATGTAGTGAAAGAAGAAAAAAGAAAACAAAAACACAGATAATTGGGGATTTTTTTTCTAAAAACTTGAATTTTCACCCATCAGTGCATCAGGAGGCATTCAGAGTCAAAGTGCAAGCCACAGGGCAGTGTTTCTCCTAAAGCATTTCCCTACCCCTACCTGCTGTGAGAGCTTATTCAATTTTCTCATTGTGGGCACTCCTGCTACCCCCACTGACCAGGCTTAGCCCATGACTTTCCCTTCCGACACTGGAAATGAAGAACTTTCATGTGAAATTCGTCGTTTTTTAATGTCTTGCCATTTATCTCTGCTATTAGCATACATTCATCCAGCCATTAACTGCTTTGATACATCAGTCACTCTGTTGATGTCCGAGAATCAAAATGTTGACCAAAAATGGGGGTCTCTCCCCAAAAATTACATGCTGCCAGTGGTGTCTTTCTGAATCCATCAGCAGGAAGCTGGCAGGCGCATGACATCATTCACCAGGGTACCATGTTGGGAAAAGGGGTACCATGAGGACGTTTGATGGGCAGAATGGGGAACAGTTTTGGGGAATTTTTGGGGGTGAGAGCATCTGGGGATCCTGGAGTGTTTTCTTCTCTCTCTTTTAT
Organism: Taeniopygia guttata; assembly: GCF_048771995.1. Taxonomy (NCBI): domain Eukaryota; kingdom Metazoa; phylum Chordata; class Aves; order Passeriformes; family Estrildidae; genus Taeniopygia; species Taeniopygia guttata. The sequence goes on along the minus strand of NC_133063.1, from coordinate 4,251,582 downwards.
TATTTTTTTTTTTTTCAATCTTTTGGCTTACTTTACAAACGGTCGCCAAAGAGCGTAATTCTCCAACGTGAATTTTTGGGTGCAAAGCCACCAGCTACATCTCCCTAAATCAGCCAGGTTCCATCTTTGCTGCTCAATAAGAGTATTTGTGTGGGGTTTTACTGCGTTGTCCCCATACAACTACATCAGCAAAGGGGGAACATAAAAACCCCTCGGGCCAAATGTGTGTGGGGCCAAACCTCAGGGTGGTGTGGAGGCGAGTGGCTGCAGCATCACCTCTGTGCCCGTCTCCCTGGGATGCAGAGCAGGTTTGCTGACACCCTGCCAGGCTCGCCAGCTTATTCACCTCATTCCTGGTAAAAATCTTTCCAAACTAACGAGTTTTGTTACACAGAAAGTGACTTGCTTGATTCCCCCCATGAGGGATCCCACTGCTGTTCGGAGAAGTCTCGTGTACATGGAGGTGAAACAAAAATGGGGAGAAAAGAAAAAAAAGCAGAAGTAAGTGATTTGCTTGGTTCCCCTCTTCCCCTGAAGGAGATTAATTAGTATCTATTCTTGGCATGATTGATGGCTTTGAAAGAAAACTTGTCAGAATAACTTATGATTTATTTTCGTGCTTATTTTTATAACACCCCTCACTTGGAAATCGCTCAAAATCTTAAATATGATTTTTTTTTTAATTTCCCTGCTGGGTATTTTATGGCTTTACACTAATTTTGCTCTTCTTGGTGGTAGCTCTTAAGCAGTCCTGGTGATATTTTTCAGTATTTTTTCAGAAGAAATTATACTAAGGGTTGCAAAGTCCACTGTCAATAGCCAAGAGAGCTGCAGTATCCTGCAGAACACTGAGTTAATGCTAGCGATTTTTTTAATGTATTTATTTGCATTTGAAAAAGCAACATTTTTAATTTAATCATATTTGTTAAACTAAGCGCTTTAAAAAATTTAAAATTAAAAAAAAAAGGAAAAAGGTTTTGGGAAGAGTAAAGACTAGATATTCATACTTGTAGAAATCACAAACTCATTGTTTTCAGCATTTCAGAGACTGTTAAAACAAGGGAGCTCATAACTCTTTGTGGCAATTCAGTCTTTGTTTATAGAACATCCAGACCCACTGTATGCTATGAAATGCATCATCTGAGTAATAAATGTTTAAAGCTTGACATTTCCCCATCTCTTTGTGGGTGCACGCTGTCGCTTCTGCTGCTCTGGGGGGGACCATCCTTTAGTTCAGGGTGGAAGGAGAGGAATATGTGGGTGGTGGGAGCAGAATATCCCTGGTGGTGGAAATGCAGCTCTGTGGGGATGGCTCAGTGCTCCTGGCACTGGTCACATCCTGCTGCTCCCCTGTGAGGCTGGGTCCCTCTCCTTGTCACTCCCCACAGGAGCGAGGGTGAAAGCTTGTGGGAGTGGTGCAGAGGGCTCAGAGCTCCATGGATGATGGATTGAGCCCATCTCCTGATCTGCCCACTCCCCTGCTCCCCATCCTCTTCTCAAAGTGGATTTCCCACCTCTTTGTGTCCTACCTCAGCTGGGGTCTGTTAGAGGACCCCCCCAGTTTAATCACATACATCTTACCCCGTGCTGCAGCAACAAGGGCTCGCCAGCCACTGCTGCCCATTCAAAGTAGCCTTGAAAATGATACCTAAGATGTTTATCACAAAATCACAGAATATTCTGACTTGGAAGGGACTTGCAGGGACCATTAAGTCCAGCTCTTCAGTGAGTGGCCCATACAGGGAGGAAGCCACGATGTGGGCATTACCAGCACCAAGCTCTGACCAACTGAGCCAATTTCAGAAAGAACAGGATCATTTCAAGGTCTCCTCTGGAAAATGATTCCAGGTTCTCCTCCCTTCTCAAGCCCAAGACAATTAAATTTTGGCTAACTGAAGTGCCTGCCTCTTTTCCTGGCCTGAGGGAGATAAAAAGAGAGGGGAAAACAAGGTGGAGGTGATCCAAGGAATGGAGACACCACCAGGATCCCTCAGGGACATCCATGTTGCTCCCCACCCCTAAATCCCCACACTCCCCCTCCATTTCCATAATGCCAGAGCATCTTCTCCCTCTCAGCCCAGGGGCTCACAGGACACAACTGAGCACCACAGATGTCCAAACTCTCCTGGGAGTCACCTCCTCCCAGAGCCAGCAGGGCTTTGAGGGAAACTCCCCACCTTGTCCATCGTCAGTGGAGGTGTCCTGATTGCAGAGTGATGTCCATTCCCTGCACACCTCACTTTGTCCGACTGTTTTAAGCAATGATGGGCTTGAAACCGAGCCCCAGAAAGTTGGATTCAAGAACATTTAGAATTTAGATCAGAAACTGGGAAGAAATTCTTGGCTGTGAGGGTGCCCAGAGCAGCTGTGGCTGCCCCTGGATCCCTGGGAGTGTCCAAGGCCAGGTTGGAGAGAGCTTGGAGCAACCTGGGGTAGGGAAAGGTGTCCCTGGCCATGGCAGGGTGTGAAAAAAGGGGATGTTTAGGGTCCCTTCTAGGCCAAACCATTTTGTGATTCTACAAAAAAGCACACCTGACCCTGTGCAACCCTTTCCACCCCAAACACCCCATCATGAGCCCCCACCTGCAGCCAGACCCTACAGCTCTGGGGTGTGCTGGAGCTCGGCCTGTTCATAATCAGGGGTTTGAGCATCTGGACCAGCTCTGGGAAGAGTTTATCAGCACTGGAGTTGGGCTGGGAGCAGACAAGCCAAGAGCAGAGACGATCCCTGGGGCCCCTGGGACCACCAAGATGTATTAAGTTAAAAAACAACCTGCAGTAACACAAGATTAGGAGCAGATGGGTGGGCATCACTACAGAGCAGAAGATTTCAAAATGCAGGAGTATTTCTGTGAATTCCTCACGTCTGCCAAAAGCCCAGACAGCAGCAAATCAAGACTGTGGATCAGAGTAAGATTGCTTGGCTTCCCTAAAACATGGCAAACCTGCAAATAGCCAGGGTGCAGGATGTTCTCCTCTTCCATCAGCTCCATATCTCTGCTGAGTTTTAAGGGGAGTTTTTAAATGCTCCTGCTGGTGATGAAGTGGACAGCAAAGGTAAGTAACCTAATTGTGACTGCACTGGTGCTCTGTTTGCCAGCTCATCTGTAGCTTAAGTGATTATTGCTAGGGATTCAAGAAAAACAGTGATATTGAAGCAATAATGCACATTACAAGACTGTGGCCACTTCCTTTTGTATCCTACATTGTGATCCCCAGTTATAAAGCTGGAGACTTGTGTGGCTGCATAAATATGACTGCTGAGCCCAGCTTGGTGTTTATCCTGCTCCCCAGGATGTCTCTGGAATCCTGGAGAAAGATTTCTGCAAGAAATGTTGCATCCTTGGTCTGTAAATTACTGATGCAGACATTTTCAGGGATGCAGACACTGCCTTTACCTCTTGGAGGGGTCTCTGTGGTTATCCTTGATGGTACAGGTGAGTGTGGGGTCTCAGGGATGGATGGTCCCAGAAATGGGTGTTTGGGTGTTTTCCCATTTCCAATGGGAAAAAAAAATGCAGAGTCCCTCTCAAGAGAAATGCCAGGATTTCAGAATTGCATTCTTGCCTAAATCATCCTGTTTTTTCACCAAAGTGTTTTGTTTCAATGTATGTTGTGTTGCTGTAGCAATAACATTTAAACAAATTGGATTTTATTAGCTCAGGCCTTTTCAATAACTTCCCACAGAGCTTTCCCATCAGAAGTTTCCACTTTGGGGAAGCAATGCCAGGAGATGGCAATGGTTTGATGGGAGAAATCACCTTTGCCATGGTCCTGGGCTTGTCTTAGCCTCTGATCCTCTCCTCCAGCCCTGCCAGGGTAAATTTATCAGCATTTCTGTCCCCCCCATCATTATGGTGTCCAAATGCTGACACATTTGGCCTTGCAGCCAAGAGGTCAAGTGGGACATGAGGAAGAATTTCTCCATGGAAAAGGGGGTCAGGCATTGGAAGGGGGTGCCCAGGGAGGAGGTGGAGTCCCCATCCGTGGAAGCATCCAAGGAATGAGTGGGCATGCCACTCTTGGCTGGGTAGCAAGGGGGGATTGGTCACAGGTTGGACTCCTTGTTCCTGGAAGGTTTTCCCAACCGAAATGGGCCTGGGAAGATGGGGTAGGACTGCACAGACCCTGCTGGTGACCCCAGGGCATCACTAGTGGTGGAGCTGTGAGCAGAAACCAGGGCTTGGAGCAGATCCCTGCAGCTGGGGGAAGTGTGGGAGCAACTGTCCGAGGAGCTGGGCTGCAGTGAGGGTCTGCATGGCCAGGAGGGGTCATGGAATCACAGAATAACTTGTGTTGGAAGGGACCTTAAAGATCATCTCATTCCATCCCCTGCCATGGGCAAGCCAAGCCAGTGGTCCATGAGATTCTTTGGCATCTGGGACCTGTGCAAGGGCCAAGTGGGTTGTTTTAAAGACCTTTTCCACACTTCCACAGGCAGCACCAAGGCTGGGTTTTATTTGGAGGGTGCTTGAAAGTGCAGATGGAGCAGCCAGGTTTCCCAATAAAATCCAAGGGACAAATCCTATCTGCTCTTGCTTCACGCAGGCACCAGGGAGGAGTTCCTTCTGGCCTGTCCTGTGGATGGAGGTGGGTAGCCAGCAGTGCTCTTTTGCCTTTAAAACTAACAGCAGTGAGCCCTGAGCGTGCTTGGCACAGACTCCTGTGCTCTGGCATCAGATGAGCAGATCCAGGGTGCCGTGCCCAGGTGGGTCACGAGAGCATCATGGCCAGGTGTCAGCTGAGCTGGGGCTTCCCCAGGTCCCATCTGTCAGCCACAGCCAAATTATCTGGCACTGGCACTTTTTTTTTTTTTTCCTTCCTTTAGGATAAAACCCTAAAGTAAATCCTGATCAGCATTTACTGCTCCCTGCCTTGATCATAGAGTCATGGAATCTCAGAATAGTTTGGGTTAGAAGAAACCTTAAAGCTCATCCCATCCCACCTCCTGCCATGGCAGGGACACCTTCCTCTATTTCAGGTTGCTCCAAGCCCCATCCACCCTGACCTTGGACATTTCCGGGGATTGGCAACATTCAAGCTCAGAAAGCAACTTTAAATTTAATTTTTTGGGGGGTTTTTTTGGGTTTTTTGTGTTGGGTTTTTTTTTTTTTTGTTTATAATTTAAAATTTTGAGGTCCAAAAGAGGTCAGTTTTCAAAGCAATGCTGGAAGATTGGGTAGATTAGGGTGGGAGGAAAAACTGCACCGGGGGATGGGTTATCCAAAACCTGTCTGGTGGTAATTACACATGTCGGCTGATGAAAAACTGGTTTGAGGGCAAACACCGTAAAAATATTGCTGTGGGGAGAGAAAGACGACAAAGATTGTGAAATCCAGTCGGCAGATTGTTTTACAGCAAAGGTAACTTCTCTCCCCAGGGCTGGATTTTACAACTTGTGTAAGAAACCAACCCCCAGTTAGCAGGGCTGCTCTGCTCTTCTTTTCAGGCACAAAAAAATGCAGGGTATTTGTTGGAAACCATGTGTTTGTGCTGATTTCTTAGAGATAAATGCAGTCTTGTTTTTGGGGGAGTGATGAAGCATTTGGGGCAGGGATTGTTTTTCATGTGGTGACTGCAATTAATTTTTACAATCATTGCGTGGACACATCCTGCTGTATATATTCTTTATATAAAATTGCATTTCCATAGGTTTTTTTTGAGCACTTGAAGGGTGCTGCAGGGGCTCACTGCTCTCCCAAGGGGACTAAACCCAAATAACCCAGTGCTGCTGCCTGAGTTCTGTTTTTCAGCTGAATTTACACTTTTTTTTCCTCCATTTGCTCTCTGTCATGTAATTTATATTTCCCTTTGCTCCCTCTGTGTGTGCAGGCAGGTTTCCAGCTCTGTGCTGTCACTTTTGGCCACCCCAGCTCCCTTTTCTCAGCTGAGGGTGTCTCCTTCTTGGGAAAGATGAGTTGTCCTTCTGCCAGTCACCACTTGCACTCACCTTTTTGGGGACTGGTGACCATCCTGAGTCTCTGCAGTTCACATCTGGGTCCCCTGAAACTTGTGCAAGGGTTTTCTTCCTTTGTTAACACCTTCTGCAACCGCTGTGGAATCACAGAACTGCAGAATGGTTTGGGTTGGAAGGGACCTTCAAAATCATCCTGTTCCATCCCCTGCCAAGGGCAGGTATGGTTTCCACTATCCCAGGTTGCTCCAAGCCCTGTCCAACCTGGCCTGCAACACTTCCAGAGGTGGAGAATCCACAACCTCCGTTTTCCCTGGGGTGCACTGGATCTGCATGCCAAAATCCCCCTAGGAATCACCTCCACCACCCTCCTGTAAATGCCAGGAGGAGGTTGCAGGGAGCCTCATCTCCTCTTGTGCTCCCCACCCCTCCACTCACAGCCCCTTGTCTGCCAATTCCTCCCCTAATTACCCTCTTCTCCACTCCTAATTGCTCCGTGGTGCTGGATTTAAGTGACACTCCGAAGGGAAAAAATGGGGAAAAAAATAGTCTGACAAGCAGGGGGTGGCCCTGGAGAGGGACAGACAGCCCTGTGGTGATGCACCATGGCCACCCCCAAGGGGATGCTCCTGTGGGGCTGTGGGACACTTGGCCCCACGCTTTTTGTCCCCCTGCAGTTGGGCAGGAATTTTTGGGGACATCCAGGGGGGCTGGTGAGGGTCAGGGCTGGCTTACCTCCAGGCCACTCTGCTGGGGCTTATTTTCTGGTGGGAATTGTCAGGACAAAATTAGAAGTAGGTTGAACTTTATCTACAACTTGAACTGAGGCTGAACTCAGCCCTGTTTTGTTTTAGTTTTTCAAAGTTCAGTAGAGTTCACAGGGAGGGAGGTGAGTGGGGGGCGCTGCATTATTTTATTTTAACTTGCTCTTTCTGTGGTTTCACTGCAGTTTGACTGCCTTCTCAGACTGGAAAGGCTCTTCTCATGGCATTCCTAGTCCGAGGTGCTGATGTGGCGGCTCAAATACTGCCACAGGATGTATCATTCCAGGCTGGATTTAATCCATTTCAAGGGTTTGCAGCTGGGGTAGTGCAGGGCTGACCAAGCCTTCCCCTAGCTCAGCCCTGGGTCTGTCCCAGCCAGCCAAGGATGAGAAGATAAAGGTGAAAAAACTGTGAGTGGACTTGCAGAAGGACCAAGCACTCTGCACTGGAGGTGCTTGAAGGGATTTTGGGCACGTTTTTGTCCCTTGCCAACCACTTGGGCTTGCAGACAACCCTGCACCACCACCAACGCCTCACCTAATCTGTATTTTCCGTGTGGCCACCCCGTAGTGGAGATGGATTTGCTTGCCTGGCCACACGCTGTGGGACCCGTGAGGCAGAGCTGTGCTCCCTGTCCCTGACCCTGTGGGTTGTGCAAGCTGAGGTGTGTGGGCGCTGCAGGGAGCACGTACAGAGCTCTGCACTTGCTCTGGGGACAGGCAGTCCCCTCTGGGCTGGGGGAGGTGGGGAAGGCAGCACCACAAGGACGTGGTGGTTGTGGAGGTTCCACTCTGAGCCCGTGGCAGAACTGCAGAGGGACAAGAGGCACTGCATCCTTCCATGGTCATTTGTGTTCCCTGCTGACCATCCCTTCCCAGAGCAGACAGGAGGCTTCTACCACATGGATTTTCACCTCCTAAGTTACTCAAGAGTTTGTAGAAACTTCACCAGTACTTTAATAAAGATGCCTCCTAGATCACTGGCAAATCTAGGGAATGTGTAGGGCAGACCAGTTTCCTGGAATAGGATCTACTGGAGGAAAAGTCCCTCCAGGCTGGCTTCTAACTATGACACATTTGATAGCCATTCAAGGAGTACTGGGAAACTTGTCATTTGTCTCTGTGAGGCCTCAGACAGAGTTTCATCATCAATTCTGACCGTTCTGTGAAATAAAACTAGCTCATGTCTACCAGCAGCCCTGCAATTCCCGGGGTTTATGTGGGATGTATCACAGGGGTGATTTTTTTCTCCCCCCCTCCCCACAAGGTTTTATACCCGGGTGCAAAGTGACTTTATCCCTATTGCACCTTGTTTTCCTTCCTCCTGCAGGGCGACCTGCCTTGTCCCACGGAGGGTGGCACAGGCTGTGGGTGTGCCCGAGCTGCCGCCGCTCTCAATGAACTTTGGCACCTTAAACCGTGGAAAGCCCGACGTGCCAGAGGGAGGGATAGGTGCCTGGCGTCCAGGAGATCAGATTGCCCCGGGGGATTTGCTGGGAGTCCCATGATGAGCCTGGAAAGGAGCCCAGACGGCAGGGCACCGCCGTGCTTTCCACCCAGGGCGCTCAGCCGGGCTCCCTGGGGGACAGCTGGTGGCCTTTGTCCCTTGCTGCCACCCTTGTGCATGCAAACCCCAGCCCCACATCACCCCAAAGTCTTGATGGAGCCACCACGTGGGATGTGAGCCCACCAGCTGTGCAGGGGATGATGGCTGTGGGCAGTGGGCAGCCCGGAGTGAATCCCTCCTGTGTCTGCACCACCGCTCCCAAGGGACCATTCCCGTGTTCACCAGGCTCACCCCAGGGGCAGCTGCCTTGGGGTGGGTGTTTTTTAGGGCAAGGCTGGACTTTCAGCTGTGTCTGACTCCCCTGTGCTGCCCCAGATGCAGGAGATGTTCTGTTCACCCCCAGTGCATGTGAGCTGCAGCTTGGCCACCAGCATCGTCCATCCTGCCCAGCCTCGTGGGGCCATCCCAGGTCCCCATGGTCTCTCCTGGCTCTTCTTTGCCTCCAAGGTGTCCTGTAGGATCTCAGCACAGGCTGTTTTGTGGGCAGATGAGGAATCCAGTGCTGCAGAGGGGTTTTTTCATGTCACCCATCTCAGCCCTGCCCTCAGAGTCCCTGTGAGCTATTCCTAGGAGTGCTTGCCCAAGAGCTCTGCCTCCAGGAAATGCCATTATCAGCTGCCTGCATCGGCTGCTCCACTTGGAGCTCCCGGGCGCCCGATCCCAGTCCAATTTCTACTGGAAGGAGATAAGACAATGAAAGGAGATAAGGGCCAGGAGGCAGGCTGGGCACCCTGACTCACACGGGGAGCAGGGGACGCTGTCAGAGCAGCAGTGGCAGCCCTGGACGGGTGGGTGGGCATGGCAGGGGCAGCCAGGGGTGCCAGCCTGCTGGGACAGCTCAGTGGTGCCACGACTGAAGCACTTGGGGGAGATTGAGGGGGTGAATTCATCCCCCTTCTGGGGTGTGCACAACCAAAACTGGGCATTCACAGCAATATACAGGGAGAGGGCTCAAGTTCAGGACTGAGAAGGGTTTTGCATAACTCAGTTCTCACCCCTGTGCATGCTGCAGGGTGGGGGGTTCCTCCTTTTCCTCCCCAAAAGCACGACCTCACACCTCTTTTCCCAAAGCACCCCCTTGCACCCATCTCCTCCCCTCCTTGCAGTACCAAAAATTGCCAGATCAGTGACAGAAATAGAAAGACATGATGGTCAGGGACCACTCCTTTATCCTCCCAGCTGGTTGGTGGCAGCTGACTGGTGAATGCCTTTAATTAAAACTGAAATGGTTAATAGGAAGCTGAGCAAAGGTCTCCCTCTTGGCTGCCGGCACAGGTGCCAATGGAAACCGTGCCGAGGGCTGGAGAGCTCGGTGTCGAAACAGCCAGACTCCACCTTGTCTCTTTGCCAGGGCCCCAGCACTGCTGCAGAGCCTCACTCCCAAACACTGCTGGCCCTGGTGCTGCTGAACCTGTGCCCTGAGCGGGGACAGCCCCACGGACACCCTTCTACCCATGGACCCCTTTCCAAAAGGGGCTCTTGTCTCCGACCTGCAGCTTTGGTGGGAGGTGCTTTACTTGAACCAAGTTGTATTTTGACTGTTGCCCATTTGAGGTGGATGGAGGGGTGGATAAAAATGAAGAATTACCCAATACAGAGCAGTTTCCCAAGGTTGAGAAGCAGGAGGTTGGAAGTAATAATTAATCGACAGTGGCTGGCGTGGGCTCTGTTCACCTCAAACAACCTGGTCTAAGGGTCGCTTCACAAAGGTGTCTGCAGCTTAGAAAAGACCTTGGCCTGGCCTGAGGGAGGAAGAAAGAGAGAAAAAAAGAGACAGGAGGTAAAACAAGGAGTGGAAACACCACCAGGATCCCTCAGGGACATTCATGTTGCTCCCCACCCCTAAATCCCCACATTCCCCCTCCATTTCCGAAATGCCAGAGCATCTTCTCCCTCTCAGCCCAGGGGCTCACAGGACACAGCTGAGCACCACAGATGTCCAAACTCCCCTGGGAGTCACCTCCTCCCAGAGCCAGCAGGGCTTTGTGGGAAACTCCCCACCTTGCCCATCGTCAGTGGAGGTGTCCTGATTGCAGAGTGATGTCCATTCCCTGCACACCTCACTTTGTCCGACTGTTTTAAGCAATGATGGGCTTGAAACAGAGCCCCAGAAAGTTGGATTCAAGAACATTTAGAATTTAGATCAGAAACTGGGAAGAAATTCTTGGCTGTGAGGGTGCCCAGAGCAGCTGTGGCTGCCCCTGGATCCCTGGGAGTGTCCAAGGCCAGGTTGGAAAGAGTTTGGAGCAACTTGGGGTAGGGAAAGATGTTCCTGACCATGGCATGAGAGGGTCTTTAAGGTCCATTCCAACCCAAAACACTCTCTGTTTCTCTGATCATCACCCTTGATGAAGCAGACATCATTAAACACTCATGAAAATACAATTAATATATGTCAGTATTTATTTTATTCTCTAATGGCCTGAATTAAAACATGCAAGAGGGTAAATGGAGCTCTTTGCCCAAAAATCTCTGCAACATGTGCAGACTTTTCAAGCAGAAAATAAGTGTGCTGTGTTGTTCTTGCATTTAAAACTCCCTCAGCAGACATGCAGCTCATGCACAAATTTCACTGCTTTGCCATACAGATCCCGGGCCAGGTCTTCAACTGGAAAAAACATTCCCAGCAATGCCTGTGTAAGGCTGGAGATTTTGGGGGGTCTGATGTCATCTGTCCAGAAGCAGATCACTTGTGGCTGATGCTTATCTCGCTGGTAATGCTGTTCCTGGAATTCCAGGGTCCTCCTCATCCTCAGCAGAATCAACTGTACCCTCTAAGATTATTGTAATAAATAGCACAAAATGTTGTGACATACGACAAAATGTCTTTGTGGGAGAAAACCCATTATTTCAGAATGGATAAAATTGTTGTGTTGACCCGTTTTAATTTAATGCCTGGCAATGCTGCTCGTTGCCCAGCACAAATCTGGAGAATTCACTCTGAATTTCCACAGTATGCTGTGAGCTGGAGCTGGACCAGTCCAGGGTTCCAAAACCATAAAAACCTCAGAGGAGCCCCAAATTTCTGATGGGTGTTTACATCTTTTCGGGAATGGGGTCCTCAAAGTCATCCAAGCAATGTTTGGGAAGTTGGGAACCACTGGGCTGGTCCTTGTCAAATCCCCCAGGCTCCTTGTGGCCCTGGTGCTGAGAATAGCTGCCCTTACACACCCTTCCCTCACCTCTGCAAAGCCAAGAAGAACTGGCAGGTGGCTGGAGGACAGCTATTCCATTCTGGAATAATGAGAAGAAAAAAGATATTGTAACAAACAACATTTAACCAGAATAAGTGGTGTCTAATGAATCCTGGATAACGACTTAATAATACAGGTAACACAGGGAGTCTGAGGATGGCGTGCAAAGTGCTTAGAAAATCAAAAGATAGCCCAAAAAAGAAACTTGAAGGACCTGGACATGTTTAGTCTATAGAATTAAAGAAAAAGACAAGGGGATATTGTAAATCATAAAACACAGCCACAGAGGGAAAGGAAATAAACCCTTCATTGCCACAAAAGAAGGGCTGAGAAGTTGTGGGCTTAACCTGGAGGAAGGAAGATGCAGCCTGGGTAATAATAATAACAGACAGATAATAAAGGCTTGGGGAAAAAAAACATAGTAATGCTGCACTAAAGATTTCTAAGAACAGGCTGGAAAAACACCAATTGCAGGTAGTTTAAGGATGTCTGGATTGCCCTTGGGATTAGCAGGGGTTTAGCTGATTTTAAGTGCTCTCTTCCAGCACCATTTTCAATAAATTTGGTTTATTTTGCTTCCTTGACTGGGCTGTGTTTTGAAGTTTAAAATGATACCTCACTTTGGTATTCTTCTCAGACCAATCCTCCTGCAAGGAGGATGTCTTCCCCTCCAACAAGGACAGCAAATATCCAAAGGGGTGCAACAAACCTGGAGGAGGGATTACTGACAGCAAAACCCAGGGATGTAGTAGACATTGCTCCAGATATTCAAGGTCCAGTGCTGGACAGACGCGAGCTCAGTTCCTAAAATGTTATCTTCCAGAGAGATACACCAACCTTGAGGAGATTTGTTCTCATGAGATGCTGCGTGTCTGTTGATACCATCCCTGGCACAAAGACCAGCCCAACATGATAAATCCTTTTGAAGTTCCTCACGCTTAAGTTCCAAGAGCAGATAAAATGATGGGGGAAATGCAATAAAGAAAAAGCAGGCTTTGCACCCCAGAGTTTATTTACAGAGGAGGGATGTGGCATGGAAAAAAAAAAAAAAGCTGGGCCTGGAGAGCCTCTGTTTGGGAAGATCCCAAAAATGAATGAGGTTTTAAGGAGGGGTTACACGAGGAGGGTGAGCAGGGAGTGGTTAGGAGGAATTTTAATTAACATCAACGTTTGCAATGTTATTTAATAGGGTCCAAAAAAACATCTGAGAGCAATGAAAGCTGAAACCAGCATTTTTGGAGCAAACAGAGGCAAGTGTGGGGCTGGGGGAGCAGGGCTGGGGTATGGGGGACACCTGAAGAGGTGGAAGATTCTGGGGAGAGGAAAGTGGTTTTGGGAGGATTGCAGGGTGGACGAGAGGGGTGTGGGAGAGGCTCCTGGGGCTGTGCACAGTGCAGGGACATCCCAGGGGATATTTAGGGAGGTAGAAAACCAGCAGCATGAGACACTGAGGATGTTTTGTGACCCTGCTGAGGCACTGGGTGCATTGGGGGGCTGCTGCTGGATGAAACCCCTGGCAGAAGCCCCAAGGGATGCCCATCAGGCACGAAGAGCTGACCTTGGCGAGGGCACCCAGGACAGCCGCAGGGCTGTGTCCCGAGGGTGGGGACAGCCCCAGAGCAGCAGTGCAGGAGGGCACACAGTGCCACATCCCCACCAGAGCTTTGCCCACCCCGCAGGGCTCAGTTTCCCCCAGAGGACTCCGTGTCCCGGGCCGGGACGTGCCAGCCCGGGCAGGGCCGGCAGAGGTGCGGGAGAGGCGGCTCAGCCCCGTCCCCTGCCCGAACTTGTCGATGGGGCTGTTGAGAGCGATGACATAATTACAGTTTCAATCACAGATTAATAAGAAGCGGGTTTTTGTTGGGTTTTTTTGTTGTTTTTTTTTTAGCAAACGGTGAGGCGTGCCTGAACTGGAAGGGCACTTAAGCTCCCCGCTGCCTGGGAGCTGAGGGTGCCATGCCCTCTTTGATGTCTCCTGGCTTGTGGAGGTGCTGCAAACACTGGCACTGCTGTCCCAGCTGCAGCTCCCCTCCCTGTGCTGGGCTTTCCTTCAGCTTGCCTCTCCCAAAGTCGCTCAGGCCATGGGGGCATAAATGGAGAAGCCATCCCCAGCCTCCAAATTAAATTCTGCTGGTGGAGGAAAATCACTCCAGATGCCACCAAAGGCACAAGAGCTGGTGACTGAGAGGAAAGGGAAACTGAGGCAGAAGCCATCTGCCCAAGGTCATTCTGAGAGGAAAGGGAAACTGAGGCAGAAGCCATCTGCCCAAGGTCATTCTGAGAGGAAAGGGAAACTGAGGCAGAAGCCATCTGCCCAAGGTCATTCAGAGAGTTTCTGTGATGTGTCAAGCTCTGGGGTGTACCTGGAAGGCTGCAGCAGCTGGAAGAGGCCAGCATGGACTACAGCCCACTATGCAACTGTGAAAGAGAGAGAGAGATGACATCCATAGGCCACATACCAAAATCCAAGCTTAAAGTCCAGCTTTCAGGTTTTTTTAAAAAAAAAAAAAAAAAAAAAAAGTTTTTTTTAGACCCTGATGTACTACTTAAAGCAAAGCCAGAGAGGGACAGAAATTTGTTGCTTCAGAGAATTATGCTTATGTAAGGAAATTTCTATCAATTTCCACCACAACTTACCCACTTTTCCTCCTTCCCCAGCACTTAGCCCCACATAGCTTACTTGGACTAGCTGGATCTCTCACATTATTCAGGTTTGGATGTTTTTTGGAGGAGCTTTTGCACACCCCTGGGCATGTCAAACCTGGGGATGTCCCTCAGATACTCCCAGCAGGAGTCCCAGGGCCCAGCCAAGCCCTGCCAACCCAACCATTAAAAAAAAAAAAAGAATCACCCACATCCTCAGCTGACTTAAAATCATCACAACTCCTAATAACCTTTTATTTTCGCTTCACCTATCCAGGCTCCAAGTCCTCATCCTGCACTTGCCGAAGTTCTCCTGCATTTGGAGGACTGGAGAGTTGTGCTTTCCACTCTCTTACTCCTACATGACTCCTGGAGCTCACAAGATGCTTGTGAGTCTCTTGTACCCAGTTAGGAAACACCAAGCAGAGACCACAAATAGGAACTTCTCATGGAGCTGCAAAAGCAGATGAGACTTTGGGACGGACATGTACAACCAACATCTGCTGCTGTTCCTTGTGGTTTCCTGCTCTTCATGTTGCCCAGCTCCACTTCCAGCTTCCTTTTAGACACTCCTCAGGTTTTACCATTTTCCAGTGCCCGTTTTTGCTCCAGCTGAGGGTGTTTCACTGGACTATTCATCTCCCCTGGAAGGGGATGGGTGTATTTGAAGCTGCTAAGCTCTGGACGCCAGAGTCACTCTGGCTCCATTTCCCTGGATTTTCCCAAGCCACGAGCAGGTCTGTATCTGAGATCGGTTTCCTCTAACAAATCCGGTCCCTATCTAGGGATCTGCTTTCCTGCAACAAAAATATGCCCCAGGTGAGAAATTTGCCTCCTGAACTCAGTGTGACCTCCAAGAGCTGAAAGACTTTGGATTAGGAGTATTGAGCTTGACTGTGCTGAAAATCAATCCAAACCCGGAGCCTCACTGCTGCCAAGAGGGGTGATGCATCTCTGTAAAAGAAAGTCCCAAGAAAAGTTATTTTTGTATTATACACACTAAAATGCCAGTGCTGTCCCAGTCCAGCAGTCTCTCTCAGGATAGAGGCCTCCAGGGAATGATCCCAGTTATGGGTTGGGATCCTGCTTCCCTTCTCTCCATGGGCAGCAGACAGAGCTGGCAGCTCCTCCAGCTAGGGACGCTGCTGCACGGGTTTTTTTAATGCTTCAACTGCAGCTTTTCGTCCCCAGAAAACACCCTAAAAGAAAAAAAAAAGAGCCTGAAGGGTTAAAACAGCGCTGTAAGTTTTACAAGGCCAGGCTGCAGATGTTGTAGGCAGGGAGATGAAAGCAAACCCTTCTGCCCAGTGGTGGAGGCTGAACAGCCCCTCTGATGGAGGCAATTCCCTGCCTCCAGCCCCTCTCCACGCTGTCTATGGGCTGGAAGTGGTTCTGCTGGTGAGCCCACAAGCAGCACATCGCTGCACGAGGCCTCTCCATCCCACTGCTTGCTCTTGATCAATTATTAAAAACAGAAAATTCTCCAACCATTAAATTCATCCCAGCTTCCCCATGGCACGCTGGGCTGGAAGAACCAAACCGCAGGGCCCGAGCTTCCAGGGAAGAAGTGAATACCACTTCCAGCAGGGCATTTTGGGGTGCTGGACCAGCTCCAGCGGGTTGGTTTTGTTTGTGCCAGTGTCCCCCTGTGGCTCCTGCAGCCCCCCCAGGTGAGCACTGTGCCCACCCACTGTTCTGCAGGACCCCACCACCCAGCTCATCAAGAGGCTGGTTTCCCTTCTTTCACCTTCATCAGCCTTTATCTTTCACTGGACCCTTTTTACATTGTCTTCACTTTCCAGTTTCCTCCTGTAAGCCTTGGTTTTACCCTGTTGATGAGAGGCAAAACTTATTTTCTGGCCCATTTTCCACTGGAGATTGGCTCTAAACCAAGCTAACAAGCTTTGGTAGCTGTGGTGCTGGGGCCCAGTTGTGTCCCATCACTGGTTGAAGGTTGGAGCCAGAGCTGTCCTGTTCCCTTCTTTGCATCATGCCTTGTGCAAAGCAGATATCTTTGGGGTTAGAATGTGTTTTTTCCTATTTTAGGCGTATTCATGCTGACATTCTCATCTGGGCAGCTGCAGGGAATAACAAGAGACCCCCCTCAGCTCTCACACAATAACTCCCTGGAGGTCTTTGGTGGTCCAGCTCCAAACACAGAGTACGTATATGCCTCAGAATAACTTACATATTTGCTACAGGGCAGAGGATATAAATACATCCATGGTAATGCCAGTCCTATGTATCGCCTCAACAGCAAAATTAGTACTTAGTTTCTTGCAATATGTGGGATTTTTTTTCCCTTTTTCCCATGCGTGTTGTAACCCTGGTAACCGACAGCACCCGCACCGACCACGTCTGACTCGCGCTGCTTTGTTCCTGTCTGGTACAAAAAAAGGCTGCAAACACTTCACCATGCTGAAAGCTAATGAAACCACCCAGATTTGACTCTCAGAGTGGATCTAAAACCCTGAGAGACCCAACCTGACCCTGCTCAGGTGCTGGGATGGAGCCAAGAGCCTTGAGCAGATGCCCAAGACATCGGGCACAGCCAAGCTCAAAGGGGCTCAACATCTCCTGGCTGAAGGAGTTCGGAGTTCCCACAACCTCCCAGTGGTGCCTACAGACTGAGCTGTGTGTGGAGGGTGCAAGGGGACCCTTAACCTCTTCTTTCAGCCCAAATATAGATATGTCATATTGCAGATGGCACTGGGCACACACAGGCTGGGGACACGAACTCCAATGTCCCTCTGCACAGTGTCTCAACCACTGAAGCAGGTTTGTGCTCCTGCTCAGCACTGCTTTTCCTTGCTCACCAACCCAGTGAGCATCCCAAAAGCCTGGGCACCAAAGCATCGTGCCCCAGCCCCCAAAGCACACCCTTGTTCCCACAGCAGGGTCCCTCGAGGAGGATGAATCGCAGCACAGCTCGAGCTGCTCTGCTGCAGGACAGCTGCTCATTCAGGTCTCCTCCCTCCACCCAGACTTTGTCATTTCTGGAAGTGGGAACTCAATTCACACTCAGATTTCCACCACATTTTCAGAGTTGGACCTTGTCACCAGGCTCGGGAGACATTTAGAACCATAGAATCCTCAAGGCTGGAAAAGACCTCCAAGGCCATCAAGTCCAGCCTTGTGTGCAGCTGACAGCCAGATCTAGTGTGTGAGCATTGGAGCCTCCTGGCTTTCAGAAACCAGAATGTCTGAAAAACAACCCAAGGGGAAGGTCAAATTCATCACCAGGGGCACTTTGGCAGTTTATGGTGGTGACCCAGTAGCAAGACAAGAGGAAACATCCTGGGCTTTTCCACTGAAGCTGATGGCAGGGACCTGGGCTGGCAAACATTACACAGCAGCAACTTCCCCGTTAGCCACAACAACCACCACAGCCTCATGAGCATTTTGGTGTGCTTCATTTCATCTTTGAGCCACACAAAATTTGTACTGAGTCGCTGGAGAGGCTGGGGATGTTCCTCTGCCTCCTCTGTGCAAGGCTGAGCAGGGCTCCTGCCAAAGTCTGGTGACAAAGTGAGGACATGAGGGACAGACCTCTCCAGCCTTGAGTTGGCTCTTCAACCATGGTTGTTCAGGGCCTGGATTTGCTGTCCACCACCCAATACAGCACCTCTCACTGCTGCTTGTTGCAAAATTACAAAAATGTCTGGTCCAAAAAGGCCTTGTGAGTCCATGATACTGTACAGAGAAACAGCATGGGAATAGCTCCATCTTCACTTCTTGCTCTGAATATTTCTCAAAATTGGCTGTCCCAGCCCCAAACCACCAGAGGTGTGTCCCCACCCTGGTGTGTTCTTTCCAACATGTGCCCAATAAAACAAGTTGAATTTTTAAATGCACGTAGACAGCGCAAAGAAAATGCTCGTATGGATGTGCCTTGTTAATTCCTCTTAAGCCAATTTTTCTCCAGTTTGCCTCTGCAAGACCTTTCAGACCAGGGGATAGGTAGACAGACAGATAGACAAATAGATAGATAGATAGATAGATAGATAGATAGATAGATAGATAGATAGATAGATAGATAGATAGATGGATAGATAGATAGATAGATAGATAGATAGATAGATAGATAGATAGATAGATAGATAGATAGATGGATGATGGATGGATAGATAGATAGATAGATAGATAGATAGATAGATAGATAGATAGATGATAGATAGATGGATGGATGGATGGATAGATAGATAGATAGATAGATAGATAGATAGATAGATAGATAGATATGGATAGATAGATAGATAGATATAGACAAATTCTCAGCTGAGCTACCATTTGCAAGCTGAGATAAAACCCACTGGGCCAACTTTACACCAGTGAAAACACAACCAGCACAAAGAATCAGCTTTTCCATGGGTTTGAGCTGCCTGGAGCAGCCAGAACATAACCACCACACTGTCCTGAGGGCTGCATGGGCAGAAGGACTCATTCCCCTTTTGGGCTTGCAGATGCCCTGGGGAGGATGGGCAGTGAGGAGGCTGCAGAGCATCACCTGGCACTGGGATCATTCTGCACCACCTGCAAATCGCCTTCCTATGTGGAAAACCATGATCTGAAGAGGGTGGAATTTCACCCCCTTCCCTTGCAGTAACTCAGCAGTTGACACTTTGGCAACATTTCATGTGTGATTTAGGACAAAAATTGCATTGTTTGACCCTGCTTTATTGCACTCTTCAATTACTGCTCAGCAACACTGGGGAAAAAAGGTCCAACTGTGCTGCAATTTAACATGTTGCAGTGTATTGCTAGAATATTTAGCACTTACAGTTCTGGAACCATGGTCCAAAGTAAAAATACAGTTAACAAGAACAGACTGATTTCAGTCATCCCAAATTCCCAGAGAAATTCTTTCTAAGAAGGAGAGGACGGAGACACGTCCCGCCATCCACTGGGAAATCTGGACTTCAGACTGTCTCAACCACCTCATGTCTGAGCCTCTTAAGCAGATGAGATTTCTCTAAGGTGATTTCCAAGGAGGGAAGAGTGGAATCCAGAGATAAGCTGTACAGAGCACGATGACTGCTCTGCTGGAAGATGTCCATGGAGCTGGGGTGTGCCTGAATTTAGGTGCTGTGGGCTTGAAGCAAGAAGGACATCATGTTGCTGTCCAGGACTGACTTGGATATCAGCATTTTCATTTTGGAAGGAGCTGGCTTTGTCCTTGTCCACAGCTCCTTCATCTGTGTTTCTGCTCGGACCAGGTTTATACCAGGTCAGCATTTTGCTTTGTGAGGCTGAAGTTTTGCTGAGCCCTAAAGATGGAATTACAGCACTGGCAAACTCTTGACAAGGGGAAATTCTTCCTTGCTTAGCCTCTAGTCTCTATTTTAACCTCCCACTCGCCCCACATCCACCAGCCCCAGAGCTGAACGAGAGAATGGGAACACATATGAACTGGTGCTCAGCATCCTTCTGTCATGTTCTTTTTTATTTTCTTGTTGAATGAGGGCTAAAATTAGCTCAGCAGGAGGTGAGGGCTGGAACATTTCAGCTAAAACTGTCATAGTATTGAAAAGCCATAGTTTTGCTGATTATTTCTCAGCTTTCTTACTGTGAACAGCCTTGCCTGGCCTTGTATTTTGACAGATGAATGCAAGCAAAGTTGTCACAGAATAAAGTGATCTGCCAGGCTTTTCAGGTCACTCTCCAGATGATTTTAATATTTGACCTGGAAAGGCACATCCAGCTGGAGCTCCAGCCAGCTCAGTGTGTCACAGCCATGGCCAGGGGAAATCACACAGGGAGAGGTGTAAAGTGGGGGCTGTGGAGGATTTCCCAGACCCTCTCTGCACCCTGCAAATGACACAAGAGCCCACCAGCACTGCCCAGCCCACATCACAGGCACATCTCCACAGACAGACTCTGGCTTTGCTGGATCATTTTCATAGAACATCAGAACAGTTTAAAAAACTCATCCTGTTCCACCTCCTGTAACGGGCAGGGACAATTTTCACTATCCCAGGGTGCTCCAAGCCCCATCCATCCTGTCCTTGGACACTTCCAGGGATCCAGGGACAGCCACAGCTGCTCTGGGCACCCTGTGCCAGGGCCTGCCCACCCTCCCAGCCAGCAATTCCTAATTCCCAATATCCCATCTGTCCCTGCCCTCTGGCAGTGGGAGCCATTCCCTGTGTGCTGTCCCTGCCTGCCTTGTCCCCAGTCCCTCTGCAGCTCTCCTGGAGCCCCTTGAGGCCCTGGCAGGGGCTCTGAGCTCTCCCTGGAGCTTCTCTTGTGCAGGGGAACAGCCCCAGCTCTGCCAGGCTGGCTCCAGAGCAGAGGGGCTCCAGCCCTTGGAGTATTTTTGTGACCTGATGTATTTTAGAAAGCTGCTGTGAAGAGTTTGTTTAGGGGTACAGTACTTTCATCCTTTGCTTTCAGCTTTCAGGATGAGCAACCTTATGTACCTTACAAGTGGAAGACCTGGAAAACAGAAAGGTTAAATGATTTGGTCACATCTCATGGACTAATGAGCAGGGAAAAAAATCAGATCTTAATTCAAGGGACAAAGACATCTATGCTACAATTTGATTTCAGGGCCTTAGCCATCAAGACACAGTATGTACCCCATGGAACAAGGTGAAAACACACGAGAACACCTCTGCAATGCAGATTTCTGTGGTTGTCCATGTGGCTCAGTTGGTGTCATGCCCCAGGTTCAAAGCTAACATCTCATCCTTTCTGGCTTAAAACCCAGCAGCCCAGCTTGGAGGTGGGAGAAGCACAAGTGATATATTCCCTATCTCTTGGTTAATCCAGAGGAAACCCACCCAGCTGTTCCTGCCCCATTCCTGGAAGTGATCCAGGCCAGGCTGGATGGGTTTGGAGCAACCTGGGATAATAGAAGGTGTGCCTACCCATGGCAGAGTGTTGGAACTAGTTTCAGGTCCCCTGCAAACCAAATAATTTCTTGTTTTTTTCTGATTTTTGTGATTCTTAGACAGCTAGCTGCAACCCCAGCTCGACCCTGCACCTGGTCACATACCTAGATTTGGAGTGACCTTTCTAACCCAGGTCCCTGCTGCCCACAGAGACCTGCTCACGCAGATCAGTGCTGCAAAACTCAAGAGTAAGCAAAGGGGTTTGTGAGGCACTTATCTGCTCCATCCTTCAGTGCCTTTGAGGGCAACCCTGGAGCTTCTGATGGATGCCATCACCGCCAGCTTGGCCCACTGCACCACGCCGGTGTTGTGTGATTTTTGGGTGGCTCACATTTGGTGGCTCAGAACAGAAATGAGCCAAATTGTAGCACAGGTGAGATCGCTTCAACCCCTGTCCTCCCAGGCATGTCAAGTGACACAGGATGGGTGCATCCATCCTGCCTCAGCTTTCCATGCTGATTCCCACCTGAAGGATGAGGAGAGAGCCTGGAAACTGAAACTCGCCCACGATCAAAACCCCTTTTGGAGCTGGTCCATGTGCCATGGCTCCAGCTGAAGGCATGGTCCATTTGGAAACACCCAAATGCTGTGTGTCAGTAAATCCCTCTGGGGAGGGCACATCTGTGCTGGACAGAAGGCACAGCACCGAGCTGATGCTCACAGAGACTGAATGCTGGGATGCCCACCCATCCCTGCAGGACAGAAGTCACATTCCTGGGATCCATGCACTTCAGTAGGGCAGGAGCTCACAGGCCCATCTCTGGACATTCTTCTCATCCACGTTCTTCAGTCTCCAGTGGTTTCCACTCGAGGTCCTGCTCCACGGAAGGCAGGAACAATTTATAGGGACTTTCCCCTGGCAGAGCACATGTGCAAGGAGGATGTGGAGCAGGGAATGCCTAAAGGCAGGGTGAGAGGGGCAAAAGGAACAGCCACCTTTATTTCCACAGGCATGGGAGATGTGAAGGGTAGGATATAGTCAAGGAAAACCCAAGGACTGTCTTCCTCCTGATATTTCCCTCCTCAGCCGCTGGCACAGGCTGCCTGTGGCCCAGCAAAGAGCACAACTTGGCCCAGTGACCCAGGGACAGGGTCAAACAGGAGCTGTGTTCCCAGCACTGGGGGTCTTTCAGGATGAAATTAGGAGAAATAGGAACAACAGCAAAAGCAGCCCAGTGGATTTTGGTCAGCCAGTCCCTTCAGCCTCGGAGGGCTGACGGGGTCCATCCAAAATGGGCCACTGAAAGCTGTGGGCACCAAACCAGGCCAGTGGAACCCAAGGCTCAGGATGATCCCAACTCAGATGTTACCCACCCAGGAGAGGCCCCACTCAGGGCTGGGGTGGGTGCTGTGGGTGCTCCCACCACTGACCCCACGCAGAACCCACTCAGAGCAGCACCTCTCCAGTCTCCCTCATCTACACCACCAAAAAACCCACTTGGCACAGTTTGGGATCAAGTGTACATTTTTATTTTTTAATGGAACATAGACTCCTTTAGAAAAAGAAACATTCAGCTGGATGATAACACCCATAGAAAAAACACCAATCTTGTGTTCTCTTTTTTTTTTTTTTTTTAATTTGGCATTTGTTATCTGCATTTATATTAAAGCAAAGTGCATCTTTCTTACTTTTTTCTCGTTTATACACATTGCACAATACATAAATAATGATGCTTATAAAACGTCTTTATATTTACAAGTAATAATATATTTATATATAACATAAAATACATTTTTTTCTTTAATAAATCTCAGGTTTTTTTAAGGAGTCCTTTCTTTTGTGTGGGTGTTTTTCCAAAGCACTACAATGCTAAAGTTCCAAGAAGAATGCTCTCTTGTTCAATTAAACCTTTATATTTAGAAAAATAGCTTATGTTAAGGTCTAAACATGCTCATTGAGCTAAGAACAGTGTAAAAGTATCATACTCGTGTATGAATTCAAGAAGAAATGAAAGCACAACTGCATTTCCAGATAAGATGGTACCTGGATAACCTGATCTAAGCAGGTTACGACACACCGACTGTTGTGAACACTTTTTCTCTTGTTTTTCCCACTTGTTTTTCTTTAGTTTTCATTAATTTTTTTTTTTTTTTTAGGTTTAGAATTCTGTCACTTCTCATCTCAGCTCAAATGATCAAACACGGGCCATGCCCGGAGTCCCTCCACTGTTGTTTTCTCCCTCTTACATCAATCCACGGTCATAAAAAACATAGAAAAAGCAGTGGAACAACGAACACAGTGACAAGACATGAACCCAGCAACAAGAGAAACACAAAAGGTCGGTAAAAGACCTGTCTGGGAAGGTTTTGCACCATCCTTCGGCGGCAACGCGGGGTTCAGCACTGCTGGGGAAGGGGTCTCGGTGTCACCGTCACTGGAAGGTGGTGCGTACAAAAATACAGTCATCTCCTTGTGTTGTCCAAAGGAAGGAGCTGTAACATAGAGCTAGTGGCTTTCAAATCCATCGATCCCCATTGAATAATCCTTTTTGAGAGGCGTGAAGTAATTATCTCATGTGATCTATCCCCACTGCACCCTTCTCTCGCCCTTCTGAGAGTTATTGGTCATTCACACTTTTAAAAAATACATATATTTATCAAAATACCCCAAAGGCAAAAACAACAAAAAAACAAACAAACAACAACAACAACAACAAAAAATATCTTTCATAAGCTATTTCTCAAAACGAAGAAGGGTGAACAAAACAAAACAAAACAAAAAAAAACAACAACCAAAAAAAAAAAAAAGTCTGCATGAAAAGCAAGCACTCAGAAGGAAGTAATAGCAGCAAAGTAGTATAGAAGTCATGAGTTCACTCTGTCTCGAGTCATCGGTTGTTGAAAATGACCTCCAACCAGCAGGGGCAACTGCTGATGAACTGTCTCGTGTAGCACTGGCCCCAGCCTTTCACAAAGCTGATCTGCACGGTAAATCCTGTCCATGGCTGCTGCGTGAACTCGTGGTCGTTGGGTCTCTGCAAGGTGTACGCCTTCTCGTAGTCAAAAGCCTTGATGGAAAACCCTGGAAACACTTTGTGGACCAGCAACGTCCTGGAGTCGGGGTTGTCCAGTGTGGCCGACTTGATGAAGATGGGGTAACTGCTGCGGTTGTACACCCACACGCCGTCCACTTCCTTGGTGAGCTGGATGCCGTAGCCGATCTTGCTGCGCACCTTCTGCACCAGTTGGCTTTTGTTGTCTGAGTTGAGCTGTCCGAGGCAGAAACCATTCCCCTGAGGTAGATCATAGAAGATATCCAGGGAGGGCTCTTGGACAGAGTACAGCCGACCCACACGTGTCTTCTCTTCCCAGTATGCCACCACACACCAGTGTGACCTATCCCCTGGCTCCTGAAGAACTTGAGAATCTGCAGAACAACGGGAGGGAAAAAAAAGGAGAGGTTTAACATCAAGGGAATCAATCCGAACCAAAAGCAACGTAGAACCGGCAGAATCTTGCCTGCCCTCATCTACACAATCCTCTCCACGAATACATCAATGCCCACAGGGCATCCACTATTTCCAAAAAAAACTCCATTTCCAGGTTTGGGGCACTCCTGTGTTGTTTCAGTGCCTAGTTCTGGCTAGATTTACAGGACCTGAATGACATAGTGACAATGGCACAGCCACCCTCACCCAAACCAATGCCAGCACCACCTCCAGTGCCAACAGGAGAGGTTTGGCTGCTTGTGCAACCAAACACCTGAACCCCCTGATCTGCACTTACTGAATTATGGACTTATTTCCATAAATGACAATGTACTGTGCACAGAAAAAAATTTAAAAAAGAGATGCTGCTATGAAAATGACATTGAAAGCCACCCCATGGGACTAGAGGGGATGAGAACTTGACTGCCCTGGTGTGTGGGGCTTTTCCCTGCCTGCAGGGCCTGGGTGATGGACAGTATGGGATGCCACCCTAACCTATGGAGAACACCAAAAGACAGAGGGAACCAAAAAATCTGACAAAGGTTAACAAAAAACAGCCTAAAAACTTGTAAAAAAAAAAAAAAGTAGAAATTCATTCGTGCAGCCCTTCTCTCAACTCCCTTTCCCATAATTACCCCATGCAGCATAGCAGTGATGTAGGAGGAAAAGGCAAGGCAGAAGGAGGGGAAAAAATGTGAGAAAGCCCCTTTTCCTGATGGAGGATCCCGAGCAGCTTGGCGCTGGCTTGGCGGGTAATTCCTTCCAGCCTCAGTAGGCATGTTAAGACCTGGGAACTATTCATCTCTATAATAGTATTTAAAAAAAAAAAATCAAGCTGGGAATGCAAGTTAGTGAGCACTACCAAAATAATCCCCTGAACTATGAGAGAAACTACTGGAGCTGGGTGACCCAGCAACCAAAAACTCTTCCTGCAGCTCCCCCCCACCTCTCCCTCCCCAGGGCAACATGCTGGCTGCCTGCTCTCTCTGTTTTTTGCTATTGATAAGCTAGTTTTCCCAGTTTTTTTCCCATCTCATTCAAGCCTTGCACTGTGCTTTTAAGAGAGGAGAGAAAAAAAGAAAATAAAATGAAAAAAAAAAAAAAAAGAAAAAAAAAGCCCAGCCACACACTTTTAATTTCCTCATTTCTATGCCAGCGAGGAAAATATTTCTCCAGTTGCTGGAGGCAGCTACTAAAAATGGGCCTGACTGTGGATGTCTCAAAATAGAGACCCTCATTCGCAGGTTAAACCAAGGATGGGGGTTCTGGTCATGCTGGGGTGTTCCCTGGGACAGCATCTGTCGAGGTGCACCCCAGTTTGTCCTTCCACTCCCTTTTTTGGTGCCTCACAAGACTCTGCTGTGGGTAACTTTACGTCCCGCTGAAACCTGGGGCTGAGGAGGGGCAGGGAGGGCAGTTTGGGTTACTTCCTCCCCAGTAATGCAGGTGGGGTGCCATCCATGCAAAAGTGCATCCAGAGGGGCAAGAAACACCCCCAGGATGGAGTTTCCACCACCTGCCTGGGAGAGAGGAGAATCTGGGAGGGTTACTTCTGGATCCAGGGGAAAGATGCTCCTCAATCCAAAGGGGATCTCTGTTGACAACCCACTACCTCCCTCCTCACTGTCATCCTGCCAGTGATGTTCAGAGCCTTTTTGGTTTTGTTTTACAGCAGCTGGGGGAATTTTGGAGCCATTGGACCCTTGCTGAAATTCCTACAGGTTTTTATTGATTTGAACATAAAACCATCCCTTTCAGGAGGTGGCAGGGGGGAAAAAAGGACTTTTTCACCTGACATTTGTGCTTGCATTAGTGAAGACCATGTAACAACTAGTTCACTGCTGCTTACAGAGAGCTATTCAATTGCTAGAGCATTTAGGGGAAAAAAACCCCAAAAACCTACCAATAATTAAAATTTAAAAAAAAAAAGAAAAAATAGAAAACTGCCTTGGCGATGAATCAACGGACCTTTATGGAGGGCTGGAAGTTCATGAATGAATCCCACTAGGTTTCTGAATGACATGGGGTGACCAGACCTCAAGGACGAATCTTAGGTAATCCGGGATGTTTGAGTTTTTTTTAAGGAGCTGATGCCAGCACACAGTATAAATATGCCAGAGCCTCTTCCGTTTGCGGGCTTCAGCTGTTGACTGCATGTCTAGTCAAACATCCATGAGAATATAAGGGCTCAGCTCGGATAAACAGGCTCAGGCCTCCCTGCCAGCCACCACCAAAGCTGCTTTTTGCAGTTGTTGAGACCCCAGAGGAGCCCCCTTGCTCTCACCCACTCCCTGGTTCTGGCATCCACCAGGAAAAGGGGTGGGAAAAGCCAGTGGCATCACTCCGACAGCAAAGGAGGTGGCAGGAGAGAAGGAAAAAGTGACTCAAGAGATGCTTCCTACAGTGACAGACTTTTTTTTTTTTTCCAAAAAGGCTTTTTTTGGTGGCAATAATCATGGATCTGGGCAAATGAAGCAAACAGAAGTATTATGCCCAAAAACACCCTGCTGGGCTCACCCTGTGTAACCTGGGGTCATGGCAGGCACCCACCACCCAACTCCCATCTCTGCCTGCTGCAAACTCACACAAAAACCCAGATCCCAGGAAAACCCACAGCCACCACATCCTCCTCAACACATCCTCGTGTGTGACAGCCCATAGACGGCTGCAAACCCTTTGGGATCCCTGTTTTGAGTTAAAAGCATGGTTTTTACGAGCTCCTTGGTGCAAACACATCCCTTTCTAAATGCCTGGAAAACTCCCAGCAAACTGGGAGCATTCCCATGTCCCAGCAAACAATGATAATGTTTAATGCTATAAACATCTGCGCTATTATTTCGTTATTAAGGATCCCTCCATTTGCTGCTATCACTGGGTTATTAGGATTTTCCATGGTTTCCATTACAGCCTGCCTTGAGGCTCCAGCAGGCTCCCCTCAGCGTGTTGTGCAAGCTCATAGTGAAAAAATAATAGTATAGAAACAACTGAAAATAAAGTGAGTTCGCCCTCAGGAATTTAGGGAATTAGTTGTATTGATCACTCCCAGTCAGGTCCACAGAGAACAGCCATTCACATTAGCTCCTCACAGAGGGAATAAATCAAGGCAATATCCCAAAGCCCCTGGGGTAACCTCTTCTGTAATTTTGGTGCAGATGGTTCGTCACCAGCGATGCCCCAGCACAGCCAAATTACTCCATATCCCATTCCCACTGGAAAACTCTTCTTTTTTTTCCATGTTTTTTACACCTTCCTGGATTTTTCTCAGGGGCTGCCCCAATTTTTCCAGTGCATCCATTGTCCTCCATAAAAGCATCCTCTCAGCTAAGGCTGGGATAACCATAAAGTCCCACCTGAACTTTCTCAATAACAGCCCACAGTCAGGATTTCTCCACACTGGGGGTGCACAGGGTGTCTGTGGGGTCAGGGCATGGTCCTGCTCCTGCTGAAAATGCTTCATCCATGCGGAAATCCAGCAGGATGGGATACCGAATCAATAACTCCACAAAAAAACCTCACAGCTGCAGAAACAGCAGTGGGTATGGGACACTCACACCGCATAAACACCCAAATTCTTCAAGTCCCACACTTGGTTCTTCCAAGCTATGGCAGAAGGACTCACATCTCCCCTTGCTTGGAAGTGACAGGAAATTTCTGGTGTGGTTTTTCTGTGTGTCACATGGTGGGTTTTAATTTGATGAAAGCATGTCATCCATACTTTTTTCCTTCCAAGCTCCAGCAGTTTTATTAGGAGTTTGGGAGGAAAAAGTTCTCTATTTTTAATTCACAGAGAACCAAAGCATTTTAGAAAAATTGAATTAAAAAAAAAAATAATAATAAATTAAAAGAACACAGCTCCTGTACTGGGGTTGTTTTAGATCCCTGCTGTCCTTCTGATCTCAGCCTTGTCCCAGTGCCAGGTTAATGAATGTAAAGGGGAGCTAGGCTGGGGATCTTTGAGTTTTGTTCTGTTTTTTTTAGCTAAAGGTTTTCCTGTAGTCAACCAACCTTGAAAGAAAAGAGCAAGTTTAGCACACAGTGAGCTATCTGACCCACCAGGATTGCTCCCAGCTGACCACATCAAGGGCTGTCAAAATTATCACCAGTATCTGTGACAACCCAAAGATGAAAATAGGAATAAAATGGCCTTACTGATAAGGATTTTAAATGTCTGTAATAGGATCTTTTGTCAATGACATCAGGTTTAGAGGCAAATTAAACTATCCAAATGTAGAAGTATTGAGAACTCTATATGTACACTTTTTTGTAATATATATACATATACATTTATTTTTTTGGTCTGGAGCATGTTCTCATGCTCTTCCTAAAGTTTTCACCATCTCACCCCCTCCTCTCCCTCATTCTTGGGTCTGGATTTCCCATCAAACAGCAACCCGGCACAATGTTCACCATGGTAGCATTAACCCTGATCTGCTAACAAAAGTCTCACTTTCAAAAAGGGTTTTGGTTGGAAGGGACCATAAAGACCCTCTTGTTCCACCCCCTGCCATGGCCAGGGACAACTTCCACCAGACCTGGATGCTCCAAGTCCCATCCAAGCCAGCCTTGAGCACTTCCAGGGATCCAGGGGCAGCCACAGCTGCTCTGGGCACCCTGTGCCAGGGCCTGCCCACCCTCCCAGCCAGCAATTCCCAATTCCCAATATCCCATCTGTCCCTGCCCTCTGGCAGTGGGAGCCATTCCCTGTGTGCTGTCCCTGCCTGCCTTGTCCCCAGTCCCTCTGCAGCTCTCCTGGAGCCCCTTGAGGCCCTGGCAGGGGCTCTGAGCTCTCCCTGGAGCTTCTCTTGTGCAGGGGAACAGCCCCAGCTCTGCCAGGCTGGCTCCAGAGCAGAGGGGCTCCAGCCCTGGCAGCAGCTCCGTGGCCTCCTCTGGGCTGGATCCAGCAGCTCCACGTCCTTGTGCTGCTGGGAATCTCAAAGACCTGGAGAGAACCCTGCCTGGCTTTCCAGGAGACAGATTTCAGCTGGGAAAGAAGTGCCATGGGCACTGCCAGGGAGCAGATGAGCACACAGAGTCCTCGCTCCTTTATCCACCAGCACACATGGAGGGTATTTGTGCTTAAAAAAAAATTGTCTGGACCGGTGTCAGCACAATGTGTCTGGCTGGGGCCAGGGCTGAGACCGAGCTCAGCACGTCTCGCGCCCGATAATCTCTCCTGGCTGACCTTAAGTGGCATTTGTGTGTCCAGGACAGTGCCATGACCCTCATCTTCTCCTACTCTTGGAGGTGCAAGAGATGGAGACACAAAACCCAGAGGTTTTCATGGGGTTTAAAATGCTCTTCTGGAGGGTCCTCAGGACTTCTCCAGCTGCAGTTTTGTCCCTCTTGTTACTGGCAAGTGCTAATTTTGTAGGATCTCAGAAAAAACAACCCTGTGACCACTTACTTGAGAAGAGAAAGGCATTACATCAAGGTGAGGAGAACACAGAGCATAGTGTGCTCATCAAAACAAAGAAAAATGGGCACCCAAAAGGGTAATCCCTCTTCCTTTCTCTCAGGTGACTTACAGGGTGGAATAATGAACAAAACAAAACAAAACAAAACAAAACAAAAAAAAAAACCAAACCCAAACAAACCAAATAAAAAAATGAAAGAACAAAACAAAGAAAAATTATCTAAAAGCCAGATTTCCAGGTACATTCAGCAAAAGCAAAGGGAAAAAAAAGTCCAAATTAAAGGATAAATCCACACTAAAGGGTATATCCTGCTGTAGAAAAGGGGCTTTGTGCCTTTAACAAAGTTTGTGGGCAGCATGGAGACTCCACCCATAGCAGTGTTTGCCCCAGACCTTTTGTACCTCCCAGCACACAAGGGCTAGACAACTTCACCTCCATCAGGAACCCCTGCTTTTGGTGGCTGGGACGGTTTCTGAAAGCCTAATTTCAAGCGTGGTCCTGTGCTAAGCTTGCAAAAGAAATAAACCATCACCTTCTGCAGGGATGGCACCACCTGGGGGGCCCTTGGGGTCCCTCCACCTCCCCAGCAGAAGAGCCCCAAGAGCTGAGACAGTCCATCACATCAACACCTACTTAGGGAGCCTTTAATCTGCGGATTATTGACATGATAGACCATAACATCTCTTCAGGAGCCATTACAGCCCATCGTGTCAGTAGGTACTTACGCAGTCCTTAATCCGTGGATTGACAGGCTAGACCATAAATTTGTGTCTATGTCTAATTAGACGGCTGTTATTGCTCAGCATATACGGTAGTCATGCCGGCTAAAGAGCCTTAAGATTACTTTTTTAATTTATTAGCAAGTTGTCCAATCAATCACTCAAATGGCTCCTTGTTCCTTGCAAAATCAGTCAACCTTGCACGAAAATAAATGTTAAGTTTCACCACAAGATTTCAATTTGCTGATGTTTACTAAGATTGAGTCTGATGAGGTCAAGCAGGATGAAATATGGCAGAAGCCATCAGGGGAAGGAGTCTCATATTTCCCCATTTTTCCTGAGCTTTGGTTCAGGTTTGTATTAGTGGTGATCTGAAAGCTTGGGAGGGTTTTGCTCAGTCCCCAGGTAACCCAACCCAAAATTGCCATCACTTTCCCCACAGCTGGGAGCCCTCCTTGTGAAATTAGGGCAAAAATGAGGTCAGGTGAGACGGTGGGTAGAGATGTTTCACCCCTGAGGACATCCCCTCAGGTTCCCACCCCTGGTCAGTGGTGCCCTGAGTCAGCCTTCCCCCAGCCTGGGACTCAGCCCTGACCTTTTCTAGGGGTTAATTCAGCAAAAACATAAAAGTGAGAAGGAAAGAAGGAAAAAAAGAAGGAAAGAAGGAAGGAAAGAGAGAAGGAAAGAAAAAGAGAAGGAAAGAAAGAGAGAAGGAAAGAAGGAAGGAAGGAAATAAAGAAAGAAAGAGAGAAGCCCTGCAAGCACGTTGTTGCAGACTGACAGAGGCTCAAGAGCAAACACCACTATGGCAGATGCCAAGTCTGAACCAGGAGTAATGTCCAAAAATATTTTTAAAATATATTAAAAAATATGGGGTGATGCATGCCCCCTGCATTTACAGGACAGCAGAGAAAGAACCCAAGTGAAACTGCCAAGTTCATGGAGTCCACCAAACCAGAAATTTGATTCATAAACATCCTATTAGTCACTGCTACTGTCTAATTACAGTGATTAATCAATTACCACGGCTAAAAATGACTCTAGAAGAGAAGAACCCTTTTCTTGTGACCATTCTCCTTAAAAGCCAAGCAAGGCTGGAGCTACAAGGTGGTGGGGTGGGGGGGGAAAATATGCAGGCACACACCAAAAATGCCTGTCTGCCTGTCTCCAGTGGTTAGAGGAGCCAGCTGACTCCAGTTTCCTCCATACCAGGCTTCAGGCCTCATCAGCCATGCAAATTATAGAGTACCGTGCTGTCTGAAGGCCGAATTTCGACTCAGCTCAGAGAAAAGCCTTAGAGGAAGGGTGGGGATGAAGAAGCCAGCCAAATCCATTCATAATATTTACAGTAAATGGGCCTCTTTGCTGTTGTTTAGTATACAGTCAGCCTAATTATTTTTGAAGTTTTAATTTAAAGAACCTTCTTTATCTACCTCTCCTTCTGCACCCCTCAAAGGTGTGGGAAAACTTTTCCCTTGTTTCAAAAAAGCAGTAGGACAGGAATCCCTTCCCCAAGCTCCAACTCGACAGTTGGGTGGGACAAAGGGATGCTGCAAGAGGTGAGACCCTTCCAGAGCAGCCCTGCCAACAAAATCCATGGGGTTTTTAACACTCCCAGGCCATCCAAAGAGTCACAAGGGCATGCAGATCCATGTGGAAACCCCCCCAGAAATCCTATTTTTGCTGCATGTGCTGCTGTGCTGGTAGGGGTTTGCTGGCTCAGGAGGTGGTGCAGGTGCTCCACTGCCCTGTGCACCTCCAGCCTTCTCCCCTTCCTTGAGGCAACCCAAAATAATCTCACTTTTGTAACAAATCAGCCAAGATTGTCTGGAAAACACAGCCCAGCGCTCATGAGATGCTGCCCTGGGAGCTCCAGGTGACTCAGGGCTGTTACCAGCCCCAGCTCCCAGAGAGGAGCAGCCACCTCCATGCTTCAGCCTCAGCTACCAGGACACACCTCTTCCCCACCCAAACCCAACCCAGATCCCAACCAGAAACCTTCTGAGAAAGAGAAACCAGCACACAAAGGGCTCCTGACTTACTGCGATGCAAATCAGACCTGAGGATGAGCTTGCCAAGGATCTCTGGCTGTGCTGGAGGCTCCTGTGGCAGCTTCCTGCCCATCACCCTTCTGGGATAAATCACACCACGGATGCTGAAGCCACCAGAGGCCAAAGGGCCGTGCTAGCCATGGGGTAACAGCCCCCCTCAATGCAGTCACCCAGCTGGGGTTTAGAGGATGACCTTAAAAAGCTTTTGCAATGAAAAATAAAGCTTCACTGTTGGAAGGCGGAAAAGGTCATCCAGCACCCAGGGATACAGCCCCCAGGAAAGCCGCAGCTCTCCACTGACAACATGTAACCGTGTGGGTTACACATTAAATACCTTGTTAAAACCTTAATAAAAACTGAAGTAGAGCAGTTCAGGATTTCCAAGTGGATATCTGATACACAGATGTGTGTTAGGATTTTTCCCCCTCCACCAACTACATTACACACACACAAAACACAGCATCACTGCTGTTCTTATTCCAATACTGGGGAAAAAAAAATTACCCTCTCGCTCAGCACACTGACCCAGAATTCTCCCCTAAAGACTGAAAACAGACGTAAATAGATGTTTCTCCCCACACAAAAAAAAAAAAAAAAAAAAAAAAGCCCACTTCTCCTAGCAACTTTTCCCAGAGCAGCATCTCCCTTGCAGGGATGTAAACCCATGGAAAAAGCAGAGTAGGAACAAAAGTCCTTTTCACGTTCGTCGTGCCCCGCTCCGTAACAATTATGAAAACTGTTTAGCTGGGCTGGCATTTGGAGCATTTACTGCATTCCTGCCAATAAATTCCAGTCCCGGATCCGATGGAAAAGGCTCTCTCCCTCCCCTTTCCCCTCCCTCCCTTGCCTTCATTCCTCCTGGCTTTCTTTACAACCTAATACCCTGTCGACGCGGGGCCAGGGCCTACTTAGGGGGAAAAAAAAACACCCAGCGCCAGACTGGAGACAGCAGGCAGACTGAAAAAGTTAATCATTACTTCTGTCTGCCTTCATAATCTAATCACGCCTATTCCTAAGAGCAGGCGGCGGAGCACGCCGTACATGGAATATATACATCCCAGGGTCACCGCCCAGGGATGGACGGAGGGACACACGGACAGCACCAGCCCCAGCCCGGGCAGGGGGCAATCAAGGGATGGACAGACAGGATGGATGGCGTTGGGAAGGAGTTCACAAGCCTGGCCATGCACACACACCCCTCCCCTCGCCTCTCACTTTGCTCTGGATTAATAACGCGCAGCAATTATAGAGAATATTATATTCATTAAGTAATTAACCCTCCCGGCGCTCCGGCGGAGCTGGCACCCCCTTCTTGCAGACAGAGGCCAGCAGAGGTTTGCCCCAGGCTATAAAACGGGGCTGGTTGTCAGCTCACAGGTTAAAAAAAAGCCCCAAAACTCCTCGTGGCTCATCTCACCCCACTTCTGGTGGCAGCGGCAGAGCCACGTCCCACCATGTCACCCATGACCAGGGTGGCATCATCAACACCCAGCAGCATCCTCCCATGGGGACAAAACTCAGGGGATTTGGGGTGCCACCAACACCCAGCAGCATCCTCTTGTGGGGACAAAACTCAGGGGATTTGGGGTGCCACCAACACCCAGCAGCATCCTCCCATGGGGACAAAACTCAGGGGATTTGGGGTGCCACCAACACCCAGCAGCATCCTCCCATGGGGACAAAACTCAGGGGATTTGGGGTGCCACCAACACCCAGCAGCATCCTCCTGTGGGGACAAAACTCAGGGGATTCAGGGTGCCACCAACACCCAGCAGCATCCTCCTATGGGGACAAAACTCAGGGGATTTGGGGTGCCACCAACACCCAGCAGCATCCTCCTGTGGGGACAAAACTCAGGGGATTTGGGGTGCCACCAACACCCAGCAGCATCCTCCTGTGGGGACAAAACTCAGGGGATTTGGGGTGCCACCAACACCCAGCAGCATCCTCCTGTGGGGACAAAGCCCATGGGAGCTGGGCAGCACTGGGATGAAGCAGCATCCTCTCATGGGGCTGAAACCCAAGAGATTTGGGCATCACTAAAACCCAGGAGCATCCTCACACAGGGATAAAGCCCAGGGAATCTGGGGCTTGGCAAGCACCACACCAGCTTCTCCAGAAAATAACTGCAGTGCAACACTCAGGTGAGCCAAGGCTTCGTGCTCTTGACACCCAGGATACATTTTCCATGCTTGGCTGTGACAAAGAACAGTAAAACTACAGGTCTCTGCTTATGATTTATGGGTTTGTTCCTTATCATGAGCTAAAAAGCCTCAGACTGGCTTCCAAAGAAAATGAATTCATCAGTTCAAATGCAGTGATGTAACTTCAGGCTCCCAGCTCCTTTTCCAAATAAAACTCCTGTTACTTGATTCCTGCTCGAAGAATGATTTTATGGAGTTATTGACTCCATCCGCTCTGCCTGGGAAGGTGCTGCCAGAGCCCAGCCACGAGGTCACTGACAGCCTCATCCCATGGCTTAGTTTCTGGACTATTTTGCCATTTTCCCTGGTTTTCTACTCAAAACCTCACCTTGCACACCGATGTGCAAACAGACGCTCAACTCTGGTATTATTCTGCATTACCCACCACAGTGGGGGCTCCTCCTCAGCAGTGACACCTGGTAATTTTTATCAGCCATAAATCTGATCCACAGCCTTCCATCACCAAAAATCACTGGATCCACAGCCAACCTCACCACTTGCAAAAGTGACAGATGTCTGATTTTCCACCACCTTCCTAACAGCTGAGTTTGTCTACCACAAAGTCACCTCTTATTGACAAAGTTCTGGTTTCTGTGAACAAAATCTCTTCAACTTGTGTAAGTATTATATAGAATTCTATACAAATATGGAGCATACTTAGTACACTATGAATATATTGAATATATTAAACCTATATATCTATAGAATATATACATCATATGCTGATTATATCTTACATAGTTATATATATAATATATTGAATAAATTATCTCCATACATATTCAACCTATATATAGATTGAATAGATTTGGCTCAATATTTAACCATCTACAGTCTCACTTATTACGTACATCTGCAAGATACATATTTGCAGCTAGATTTAAGAGCCCAAGCAGTACTGAATTATTCCTTTAATGGCAAAATTTGCCATTTTTTCAAATGCTCAGAGAAAAGTCAGGGGAGCCAGGACTTCACCCCAAAGCTGGCTCAACCAAACCCCAGCATCCCTACAGGGGTCCTACTTGATGGCTGAGGGAGGAAGAGGAAGGTCACCACACATGGGGAGCATCACCAAGAACATCACCAGGGCCTCCTGCCACCAGCCCACGGTGCTCCAGCACTGCCAGCACAGCCCAACCAGGGAGGCTGAAGCCAGAAGGTTTTTTTATGTAGTGAGGTTAAAAGGGTAGAGAAGGGCTGAGCCAGCTCTTACAGGGTGGTTTTTTTCCTTTTTTTTTTTTTTTGTTTTTGTTTTTTTTTTTTTCCCTTGCAAGTTAAAACCAAGATAATGACACTGGGTGGGGACCAATTTGAAGGGCTGAGCAGCCAAACCAAAATTAGTCTCCCGGCCAAGAGCTTCCTAGGCCTCACAGTTTGGGGAAGGAAGCTGAGAAAAAGCATGAAAATAAAATAAAAAAAATTCCTCGGGAAGCTGGACCGTCGCGCTTAAGCAAAGGTGACCCTGCTAGTCAAATATTTTTCAACATAATAAAAATAAAATCAAGTACTGGAGCAGCCTCCTTTGGAAAAGCAGGGCCTATGAGACAGTGTTTTTTCCTCCTTTTTGCTCTTTTTCTTTCTTTTCCCTCCCCTGGCACTTTCTTTCCTTTCACTAATAACTATGTTTTCTTGCTTTTTTTTTTTCTTGGCTCTTTCCTCATAAAAGACTGATGTAATTTCCTGTCTTGTCCCAATGTTTCCTGTTAATTAACAGGGTGAAAGTTATCATCATGCATTTAAATGGCAACCCAAAAGAAGGGAGGGAAAAAAACCAAAACAACAAAAAAAAAAAAAAAGGGAAAAATAACAAAGAAAAGAAAAAAGAAATGAGAGTTTGCTGTCTGTTAGCAAGCACCACATCACATCCCCAGCAGCACAAAATACCCTGGAAAAAGCTTTCTGGAACTGATGACTTGAGCCTGTGGCCAAAGACCCCCTGAAGGGTGGCAGCAGGTCCGTGCACAGGGGATCCAAGCCCCCACCCTCCCCTGGATGGAGATGGAAAATCCCTGCAATGCTTGCCCAGAAAAGCTCTTTTCTTGCATTAAGAAGGAAAATAAAAGAAGAAGGGAAACAAGGGAGATGGAAAACAGGAAGAAGAAAACAAGTAGAAGAAGAAAAAGAAGAAAAAAGAAAGAAAACAGAAAAAGGAGAATAAGAAAGAGAAAATAAAGGAGGAGAAGAAGGAGGAGAAGAAGGAGGAGAAAAAGGAGAAGAAGGAGAAGAAGGAGAAGAAGGAGAAGAAGGAGAAGAAGGAGAAGAAGGAGAAGAAGGAGAAGAAGGAGAAGAAGAAGGAGAAGAAGGAGAAGAAGGAGAAGGAGAAAAATAAGGAGAAGCAGAAGGAGGAAAACAGAAGGAAAAAGAGGGAAAACAGGAAAAGAAAATGGAAGGAAAAAAGCAAAAAAAAAAAGAGAGAGAAATAAAATAAAGTAAAATAACTTATAGAGAAAGAGGTACACAGCAACACCCAAGATGTTGCATTTATTAAAAGAAGGTGAAGAATAGAGGAAGAGAAAAAAAAAAGAAAAAGAAAAAAAAAAAAGAAAACCCAGGGGCTAATCCAAAGACAGCAGGCGGAAATCCTGTGAGCCGCCAAGCTCCTTCCTCTGCCCGCCCTCAGCCCCGTGCAGGATCAGGCTCCTCCATGCCCTGTGTTCCTCAACAGCAGCCGTGACGCAGCGGTACCCCGGCGGCACCACGGCCACGCCAGCGGCCCCGGCACGCCGACGGCGGGTGAAAACAAAGCGATTTAGGCAAAAAGCGAGGGTGGTTAGAACAGAGACGGTGCCTCAGCGGTTAGTAATATCCCAGCGCTGAAAATAAACTGGGAAGGAAGCTCCTTTGTGACAGTAGGCAGGCGGCCAGGCTGCGGCGTGGGTCATTCACGGCGGCGGGGGACGGCAGAGGGGTTGGCACCCACCCACCACCCAGCCCGTCGCCCTGCTGGAGCACAGCGAGGGCTGGGGACAGGGTCCTTACAGACATTTTCCTCCTGGACACCCTAAAACGTGCTGCACCCCGTTGCAAGCCAGCAGGGAGGTTTAGGGTGTTGGCCACCGTGGCTGGAATCAGGCATCCCCCCGTGCCCATGGCAGGGAAACGCGTGTGGCTAATGTTACTGGTTCCTTTAGTGTAAGCGATACCCACTGGCAGACAGCGGGCATGGAAACGATGCAGCCACATCCCTGCCAGCCCGGGGCTGCTCCTCTACGAGTGTTTTTGTCCCATCGAGCTTTAAATGTCCCCAGTGATCAAGTTGCCGGCGTTCATCGGGACTGTGAGCGGAGCGCGGTTTGAACTGACACTCAACTTCCAAAAATCACCTTCCTAGCCTCATTCTTCCCCAAAAAGTGCCATGCTGTGGGATTAAAACTCAGGTGACCCCATCATGGTCCCCCATCACTGTTTCCACCATCCCACTATGATGGACTTGCTGACTCTGGGGTCTTCTGCATTTTGTCATCAGCTGTTCCAAAGGCAGTCTTTGGCTGGGAAAATCTACTGGCGTCTGGAAAAATGGGTTCAATGAAGATGTACAGGTATGGATTAAAACCATCTAATGGGGGCAGCACCTCTGCTATCATTTCTTCCATAAAACACATTGTACAAGAGTATCTAGGAAAGGCTCAAGAGGCTCTAGAGCACTTAAAAGTAATTATTAAATGAATTCTATTTGCTTTGGAAGGATTTTAATAGGCGAAACGCCCAGAGCTGGGAGGAGGATCCCAGGGGGTCCCCACAGGGTGAGAACCCCCTTAAAAAAAAAAAAAAACGCCCTCATGGGGCTTGAAGGAACCGGAGCGGGTGGCCAAGCCAAGAGCCCGGGGTCAGTGCCAAGCACCAGCTCCCTCCTCCCAGTCGGCCACGGTCAGATGATGTGCGAGGCGAGCCGGGAGGCTCCTAGTCTGGCAGGCAGCCTGCTCTGCTCCAGAGGCTCCAGTGCTGTCATCCTGGCATTAACCCCTGATAACCTTGTCCTTTCCTGGACGGGACTGTGGTTTTTAGGCAAGCAAGGAGCAAGGGGGTCACGTCCCCCAGTGACGCTGGGAAGGAAAGGGTGCAACGCCCTGCGACGCTCAAAGCGAATTTAAAAAATATTAAAACGACGTAAGCTCAAAAATAAACCAAAAATAAGTGACTTAAAGAAAAAAAAATTCCCAAGCAATTGTTTATCCCTGGGACAAATATACAATCCTAGTTCCACAGGAAGATGTCTCAATTTCAGATTATAATAGGATGCCAATTTGTAAATAAAGGCATTTCACAGGAGGTTATAAACTCCGTAGGGGAGGGAGGTGGAAGTAGGGGGAACGGGAAAACACAGGCAGGGCTCTGGCGGAGAAACAGCACAGGATCCTGTTTACATGGGCAAGGGGAGAGCGACGGGAAGCCTCTTTGGGGGGCAAATATCTCCGGATTTGGACAAGGTGCTTCTTCCCCGTTGAGCAGATACCAGCAGGGATCAGAGGCATAGTGAAACATTCCCAGCCTGTCCGCAATTTTGGAATGAAATGTCAATCAGCCAAGAGGTCCCTTAAACCAGACAAGGTCCCACAGCACAGGGAGCCAGAGTAGGGAATGATGCCAATGATCTTCCAGCCTGGGTAAATCTTCTCCCTGCATTTTTGGAGCGGAGTTGGGAGGGAGAAACTGAGTCTGAGCCTGCTACAGAAGAGCTTTGTTGGTTTCCCAGCCTCAAGGCTTGCAGAACCTTCATCCAGCACCCACCAAGCACCATCACTTAACATCCACTGGCTCTTGGAAACCCTGAGGTGCTTCCAGAGTTTGGGCAAATCAGCAGAATTGGGCCAAAATCCAGATAACCTCTCAGGTTTGGTATTTTAGGAACAACCTCAATGTGGATGTGGCGAGGACACAAGCCAGCTCAACTTGCTCTCCCTCTCTGAGGACAAGCTCTGGACTTCTTGAGAGCTTTGCTTTGCCAGCAGATCCAGCCCTGTTCACCTGTCCTGCTGGAGGGTCACCTCCTTAGCCACCGTGGGCACCACAACCTTCCACCAGCCAAGAGCCACCAGCCCCACGCCACGCATGGGTCGGGACAGAGATGTCCAGGGCTGATGGATCACATTCCATGGAGACCTAGCACCAACACCACCAGCTCACTTCTACCCCTGGAGCAGGTCTTCTCCGTGGGTCATGCAGGAATTTGCTTCCCACCAATCTGATCCCACCAAACCATGGGCCAGCCACCTTCAGGCACTCCAAGCGTGGCTTTGCTTGTTTGAAAGAAGTCACAACCAAACACATCTGCTGAGAACAAGTCAGCTCAAAATACAGGAAAACCACCCTCTGTCTCCTATTTACGGGAATTATTTTTATCCCCAATGGGATATTTTTGCTCTTTAACCACACTGAGGACAGAAAGGATCTGGCTAGTAATACCTGAGCACAGCCATGTCCGTGGGAGCAACCGTGAGCGAGGAGTCCTGACCTACCCACAGGCTGACCACCGATAAAAATAAAGATGATATAAGAAAATAAATAAAGCCAAGAATACAGAAGCAAGAGCCAGTGCCTCAGGGAAAGTGAGGGGTACATCAGCCAGAGAAGGGGATGGCTGGGGAAGAGAGAGCAGAGGTGGGATGAGAAGGGGACACCAGCATGGTGTGAAGGACTACCCAGGATTGCATTCCTGGGTCATGAAGGAGAACAGAAAGAAGAGGGATGGAGGGAGGGAAAGAGCAGCTCAGAGCAGTTATCACAAAGGGAAAACACTCCTCGTACATCCCCCAGCCCCACTCCCCCTGCCACACGTCCTCCAGAGCCTCTGGTATCCATCAGCACAACTGCTGCAGCCCCAGCAGAGACAGACCCCAGCAGTGGCCGATCTGAGACTTCTCATCAAAGTCTCCTCACAGAGACAAAGCGATTTAGGCAAAAAGAAACACAGTGTCCTCACAAGGACACTTGCTTTGAGCCACTTCAATGCTCCCCTTGCCACCATCCTCTCTTCATGCATTTCCCTGCCTGAGCAACCATGAACCCCAGGGTGGCCTCATTCCCAAATTTTTAGTGCTGAGAGTGATAGTCCTTGCCAAATCCTGCTCTGTAAGACATCAGAGCAGGTCTACTGATCCTGCTGCTACACCAGCATCCATCACATACCACTAATGACCAAAGGCTGCAGTTCTGCAGGATCCCCCCATCAACAACAACCACCTGTGATGTACTTTTTCCTCACACACCCACTCCAGTTTCCAAATTAGCAAAATAACTGTTTTCTTTTTTTCCCTTTTCTTAAGCCATCTTTTCGCCAAGGAGCTGCAAATCCAACTCTGTACAGGTCTGGAGTGGAGGAGAGATGCTGGATTCTCCAGCCAGCATCACCCATCCCTATCTGCCCAAACACAGATAAGACCAAGCCAAAGCGCTGGCCATGTACCCTGCCAATAACTCATTAAAGCCCTCTTCAAACACACTCTTCTGCTAACTAAAATATGCAGGAGGGGGTAGGAAGAAAAAAAGAGGAGAAAGTGAGCTTTGGAGGATTGCTCCAAAGTGCGTTTATTTTCCTTTCTTGACTGGGTCTCTCCAGTTGGGAATTTTCAGCACTGCACTTCTGCGCGCGGAAGGGAGATGCCAGTAAATCAGAGCAAATTCAAAACAAATGCTCTTTCATGTGGAGGCATTCGGCTTTGTTTCAGGGCTTGGGTAGCTAACCATATCCCTTCAAGAGTCAACTCTCCTATCAGCTCCTCATTAAACTAAATGGCTACAATTACATTTGGGGAGGAAAAAAGAGTGGTTAATGATCGTAAAAAGGTTCTGTTTCCAGGCTTGGGGAGGGGGGGAACCTTTGATAAGGGAGACAAAAAAAAAAAAATAAAATCCAATGAAATAATAGCAATAGAATAAAGTAAGTTTAAAATGTACTTTCACATGGAAATGTGCTTTCATTTGGGGAAGAAGCTCAATTAGGGAGCTAGGGGGTCCCCTTCCCGCAGCCTTTTGGGAGGCACCAGGAACGAGCCATGTTATTTCCTGCAGCCCAAGCCCCCACCTCCTGCCTTCCCTTCGGGAGCAGAGCTGCCAGACGAGATGTTATCAATAGGCTGAACCTTACAGAAAGCCCCCTTTTAAAAGCGAGTACTTCCTCTGCTTATTTCATGTGGTATCCTGTGGAACTGAACTCTCTCCTCCCCTCTGCAACGGGTGTATTTCAGGAGGAAAAAGGAAAAAA
Source organism: Taeniopygia guttata (assembly GCF_048771995.1). NCBI lineage: Eukaryota > Metazoa > Chordata > Aves > Passeriformes > Estrildidae > Taeniopygia > Taeniopygia guttata. The sequence continues at coordinate 4,209,591 of NC_133063.1, read as the reverse complement.
AAAAAAAAAAAAGATCTAACAACATCCTTATTGTGTTGTTTTGCTTCTTGTCTTTTTTCTTTCTACAGTCGCCCCTCTTTTTTTTTTTTTTTAATTCCCTGAAGCTATAGGCTCCAATGGCAAAAAAAAAAAAATTTAGAAAAATGCAAATCCTTCTGCCTTTAGAAAAAAAAAAAAAAACCAAACAGCAACAAGTTTTCCTGTTCCCTCTCCCTCTTTGTTTGATTAATTCTCATTAGGGCCTTTGAACAAACAATATGCTCCCCTCTCAAATAACAGACAGGGTATATATTACACCCAAAGAAAAACAAACAAGGCTCACTTAAAGACATCACATCCACACCAAACGCAATTCCTGGAGAGAGGCAGGGGCAGATGCACGCGCGCGTGCAGCCGCCGCCGACCTAATTCCGAATTCCAGTTTCAGGGTGATGAATAAATCATAAATCAAGGAGACATCCCCACAAAGGCAAGCACCTTCAAACATCAGCCAGTACCTGCAGGTACATGGTTTCAGACACTTTAATCCTGGTAGAGACACTTAGGTGGCTGGTCTGGGGTGGAAGATGAGGTGCTGGCGACATCACACCTTGGAAATGGGGTTGGGAGTTGGACTAGATGACCTTCAAAGGTCCTCTCCAACCCAATCTGCTCTTTGTCTCTACACAAACTCCAAGAGGAGTGCAGAAAGTCCCTTACAAGCCTCCACAACTGGAGGCTGAAGGAGATGGCAAATAGGAAAACAATGGAAATCACTGAATCTATCAGGAAGGAGTTACAACATCACCAGATCTCCCTACAACATCCTCTACAAAGACACAGGTCACCTTTCCTCCCCAGGCACCAGGGATGCTGGTGATCTTACCATGAGCAAAACCTGAGCAGGGCTCATCCCAGAGACAAAAATGCCCTCACCACTGAGTCAAGGATTTGACACCAAATCCTTCTTTAAGGTACAACTGCACCTGCGTCCATAATCCACACACCTGAATGAATGGTCAACATTGCTTAGCCTTCCCCTCCCTCAGTCCTTTTGCCTCTTCCTGCCTTTGCCCAAAAACGAATGGAGCAAAAGGCTGGAATCCAAAGGAAGTACAGACACATTCAGGGATGGAGAACCTTGTCTGGGATTTCAACACATCCTCTGCACAAGAGGTACATGGCTGCTACTGAAATTAATCCCAACTCCTGCTCTGATCATGCCCTTCTCAGTGATGTGCATTCCCAAAACTCCCCCAGCATCACTTCGCCTTTTGTCAACACCCTCAGCCAACACGACCCACAGCCAAGATCAAGGGCAGCAAGAGATGTCTTACCTGAGAGCCCCCCAGGGGCTAGACAATTAGTTCCCCCTGTTTCAGTGGAGGAAGGCACAGAGTCTGGACAATCTGCTGGAGCAGAGGAAAGAAAAAAAAAAACCAAAAGTCAATATATAGGTGGTTCTTTGCCGGCTCCCAGCATCGCCCCAAGCAGAACACACATTCCAAAGGGCTTAGCAGGAAGCAATTACTAATTGTCCGTGCAGAGACGGTAGTTCATCAAGAAGCATCCACCCTAACTCGTTGTCTCAGTCAAGGCTGCGCTTCATCACCAGCCAGCACTGATTATAGACTGGCAGAAATTACAGGCTGGCTGCCACCTCTCTGGACAAGTCACCGGCTAAGGAGATCAAGGTTGTCGCCGTCCTGATGCAAGCGAGCTTCCAAAAATGCTTAAATCGTGGCTTTATGCACCCAATTTAGTCAAAACCTGTAAGTCACCAAAATGGGAACAGAAAGGGAAACATCTCATTGCCGCCCTTCTGCAGTGAACAGGTTGATTTTGTGGTGCCCTGCTCAAGTTTCGTCACCACCAGCAGCTGGCAGACCTTATTGCCACCTCCTGGGCAAGGGGACCCACGCCTCTGTGCACCCCCAAAGGGCAGGGTAAGACTGGCTGCTCCTTTAAAGGTTTCTCCTGATGCATGCAGGCACTGAAGATCAAGATTTGGACCTCTCTATCCTAAGCCTGCTCTTCTAGGTGACAACAGTCAGAAGCCAACACCGATCTCCTGGTCCTACACAACAACTTCAGCTTTTTGGTCACTACCATGTAGGACCACAAGCTGAAGAAAAAGCATGAGAAGACCTGTGAAGTTCATGTAGACTTCTGGTCCTGAGAGACTTTGTGTTTCACCAAATTTGGGCTCTCTATGCCCTCATTTCTTCCACATCTGTATCCCAACGCAAGGGCCACCACCACAAGAGCCAAGATGATTTTCTCCCTACTGATAAAGCAATTCTGCCAGATCCCACCCCTGAAATACCAGTGAATAAGAAATTCCTGTCTGCATAACCTCATTTTATCACAGTAAAGTAAAAGCCTTAACAGGAATATACAGTTTAACAGGATATACTTAATCAAACTGAAAACAATAGGGCAGACAGGAAATAGACTTACTTGTGAAATACTGTATATGATACGCTCTCTAAATGCCTTGTCGTGCTTTCTCTGCTTTAAAGAAATAGAGGTTTTACTTTTTTTAACTCTTTCTAGTCCAGACAGGAGATCTCCCCGCCATTCCCCTGTGATCACTTCAACTGTCTGAGCTACAGATGCTTTCTGAACACAGGCTGGGCCACTCTGCCCTGCCCTGGGCTCCCTGTGCCTGCAGCTACAGCACCCTGAGGAGTTCCTGCAGATAAGGGTCATAATTGTCTTGCAGCAGAGATCATACATGACCAGGTTCTCTGTTACCACATCAGGCAGAGCAGATTCCTATCCAGACTTCAAATACATAACCCTAGCAATGGGGCGATGTGTTACCACACTTCTTCCTCAGCTCCCTTCCCATGTCCCATCACCCAGAAGACAATTCCCCTCACCCATGAATCACCCCAGAATTCCCTTTACAAAACTCAGGGCTGCTGCAGCTCAACTCTAGACCAGCCAGGAGAGTCAAGCATGGGATGAGCCCAAAGGCAGAACCCTCTCAGGGTCCATGCCCTGTGCTGGATTCATTGATGCACCCACAGAGCTGCCTGGGGATCTCATTAGTCAGGGGCACTGGGGCTCGTTTTACCTTCAGCAATATAAAGGTGGAGGACCAGACGTCTGTCCGAGCCTGGCTCACATCAGTCCCCTCCCAACACTGCCTTCCCACAGCACAAAACCATTGCGGAGACACACAATTATTCCTTGTGGCCACCAGCCCAACCTTGCAAGGTGTCAAATAGCTCCTGGGAGCTGCCAAACCTCCAGCTCCCCTGAAAGCTGACACCACAGGAGGGCATTCGGCCCCACAGCACATCTCAGCGGGCTTCCTGCACTCTCATACCCCAGCACCACCGAGTCCAGTCACTCCAGAGCACAACGGAGCCACTTGTCCCACTTAAAGCTCAGTCAAAATTCTGCCCAAATTATTTGAGGGTGCTACTATCCACTTCACATTCAGCACAGCTGCAAGCTCCAGCAGGGATATTAGGAATGCTGAGCACCCACACACCTCCATCATCCATCCCTGCCAACATCCTGTGTGAGGAAGAGGGAAAGTCCTCTCCTTGATGAAAGTCCTCCCCATCCCTGGAGGTGCCCAAGACCAGGCTGGAGGTGGCTTGCAGCAACCTGGTGTAGTGGAAGGTGTCCCTGTCCAAGGCAGGGGGTTGGAGGGAGATGTGTTTTAAGGTCATTCCAACCCAAACCATTCTGGGATTCTACGAATGAGCAAGCCAGGATGACCCACAGCCTTCCCTCAGGTAGCTCAGACATCAAGGGCACATTTTTCTGTTCTATGACAAGTACACAGTTACCAGATCTATCCTACTAACACAACCTGATGTGGCATTTCATTCCCTGCAGCAGATTCCCAGCTCTTTGTCCAACCCTGCTTTCCTACACCCTGTACTGCAGCCTGCCTCAGCCTCTATCACCTCCAGAAAATCTGATTTAATCCCCATTGGTCAAGGTTTTAAACAGAAAGAGAAGAGAGATTTAGACAAGATTGAAGAGAGAAATGGTTAATGAAGGCAGTGGTGAGGCACTGGCACAGGTTGCCCAGAGAAATGGTAGATCCCCCACCCCAGAAACATTCAAGGTCAGGCTGGATGGAACTCAGAGTGAACTGGTCTAGTTGTTCCTGCTCATTGCAGGAGGGCTGGACTAAATGGTCTTTAGGGTTCCTTCCAACACAATCCTTTTTTTGATTCTGTGTTCTGACTACCTCTGCCAGAGCCCACACCAGTCCAGGGTTATTATCTGCCTGTCTCTCCATATGAAGCACTTACAAGACATAGTGCTAAGCACTTAACTTTTACTACCACTATCATGCTTGATGGAAAAGCAGAAGCTTCCTGCTGGATGCACATTCCCAGTTCCAGTGGCAGAGCCTAAACACAGGGACTGTTCCCACCCAAGGCCCCAGCTGAGAAGGGGCTGATGGGCACCAGCCAGATGAAAAAATCTTCACACCTTCCCACAGTCCTCAACATGCAGCTGGGGAACAGCCACAGGAGATGGCACCGAGGCTGGGATGGGAAACCCTCAGTCCCCCTGCAGAGGAAATGCTGAGAAACCCTGAGCTTGCAAAACCCACCTGCCACCACAGACTTCCAGGCTCCGCTGGTGCCTGTCACAGCCCCGTTAGTCAGAGCTCAGCTGCCAAGTGGATTTTTCTTTCAAAAGGGAAAAAAAGGAGGACTTTTTGGTGAGTAACCCAGTCGTTTCTGTGTTTCCGATGGGCAGCGTTAATCACTTCCTATTGGCCAATAGGAATAACTTTTCCTTTCGAAATGGCACATTCATGTTCTGCGGCTTTTCTGTTTACACACATTTTGCTACCTTATGTCAACACTTGCTAATGAATAAATATATCATTCGGCTAACTGAAAATGAGATCCTGGCAGAGGCAGATTGGATGTTTAAATCCTGCTAATAGATGTTATCCTAACATCTTTATAGGAAAGCAAAACCAAGCTTTAACCCTTGTCTCCTCCAGCTCCAAACCCCCTTTGCATCCCATGCCAGGATCATCAATGAGTGCAGAGAAAAGCCATAAAGGCAAAAAAAATAGGAACTTCTGGGGGAGAACTGCAGGGATGCAGCCAAAATTATGCGAAACCACAAAAAGAACCCAGCAGACCCTCAGAGTCTATTGTAGAACAACGCTTCTGCATCCCAGCACGTGCTGTGGATGCTGAACCTACTCCCGATGTCTCTCTGGCATTCACGAGCCCTTATCTCCTGTTTTTTTCACAAGTCAAGATAGTTCAATGCTTTGCAACCCAACTGTTTGTTAAACAGCATTCTTTATTTCCACAAGGCAAAAAAAAAAAAAGACTCATTAGTGCTCCCAAAGAGTTTGCTGAGGGGGAAAACAACAGTCCAGCCTCTGAGGATGAGAGCAGGATGAGACCCCACCACTGCACCAGAGCAGCCTCAAGGCTGGGGTTTCTTTTAGCCCTGAGACCCTGCAGAGAGGTAATTTCACAGGCACTGTTATTTTGGCCAAAAAAACCCCAACCAAACACTCTGATACTTTTCTTCAGGAATATCTGTGTATCTACCCTTGCCACCCTGCAGTGCCGTGCCTCCCCTGTCTGCCACGACCGCGGGACGCGACCGCAGAGACCACCGTGCTCCAGCCCTCTCCAGAGCCACTAATCCTCAGGAAGCCAGGAGCTGCTCCTCCCGAGCTCCCCGCGTTTCCGACTCTCCCCACCTCTCCTCCTTCTCCCAGCCTCATTTATCTCACACCCGGCGAGCTCGCTGCCAACCAAGAGTTTATGCAGACAACCGCAAAAGAGCTGGTGCCAGCCTCAAATGGGCTTCTCCCCTGGCACCCTGACATTCAATTACAAGCGACAGGCATGCACAGTGGTGCTAAGAAATTTAAATTTTAAAAAGGTTAAAAAAACAACTTCTCAAACTCTTTTCCCATTTTTTTTTCCCCAAGATGAGGTAGTATTAGGCTCCTATAAAAGTTAGAGAGACTTCTAACCGACCAGTCCATCTGTCAAGGTTCACTGAGATTCCCAGGCATCAGGGAGATGCTGTGCTGGATCCCAACCTAAATCCCTAAAAATTCACCCAGGGGTGCAGAAACACCGCCATTTCCAACTGGAGCCCATGGTTTTCCTGGCTGACTCAAGCAGCACAGGCCTGCACTGCACTGCAATCCCTTCTGAAGTTTACTGCCAGAGTTTTAAACCCCTACTTTGTGCACAAGGTGGCTTAGACAAATTATATGCTAATTCTTATAGGGGTAGCAGGAGGCACAGAAGCACACAAGAAACCCAAAATCAAAATGCATGACAAAGGTAGGAGACTGTTTCCCCGATAAAGGAACTGTTTTGCCATTTTTTATCTCTTACACTTACATTGAAAAAAAATCCACTTACCAGTTGGTTTGAGAAAATCCATTGGATATCTGGAGTAGGGTGGAGGGGGAGACTCTGGAATTAGAGAAGTACAGAGAAAATAAAGGCAGAGCCATGAGAAAGAAAAAAAAAAAAAAAGAAAAAAGATAGGAACTTATGATAACAGTGGCATTCTTTTAGCAAAACTGTTTGTCTTAGCTCTGGGGGTTGGAGGCAGGGCAGCGAGGCGGTGATTGCCTTGATATTTAGCTGTCAGATAAACAAAAGGGGCCGTCTGGCGCCAGTCTCCCTGCTATCTGCCGCTCGGGCTGTCTGATCGGGGCCTCCTTGGCTCGGCGGAGCCGCGGCAGCGCCGGGGCCGCCCGGCCCTTAATCCCCCGGCACCGCGCGGGGACGGCGGGGAGGCAGCGCCGGGGCCCCCGGGAGGGGAGGGGGTCCCGGAGGTGGGGGCGTCGCCCCCTCCCCTAAATACAAAAGGAAGTACATAAACCACGGCAACTTGAAAGTTTTTGCGCGTGTTCTGGGTTTTGTTGTTTGTTGTGGGTTGATTTTGGGTTGGGTTTGGTTTTTTTTTTCCCCCCCTCCAGAAGGGAAAAAAAGTTTTGTGGGCCGGGAGATGAGTGGGGCTGCATCCACGTATCCCTGTATCCCCTCCATACACGCATCATCCCCTGCATGCCCTCCAACCCCTGCGCACCTCCAGCCCCTGGATCATCCCTAGCCCATGCACCCCTGCATCCTCTCCATCCCCTGCACCCCAGCCCCTCCATTCCCCACATCCCTGTGTCCCGTCCATCCCCTGCACACCTCCAGCCCCCGCGCCGCTGCATCTCCTCCATCTCTTGCATGCCCTCCAGCCCCTGCAACCTTGTGTGACCGCCAGTCCCCTACATTCCTGCATCCCTCCAAGCCCTACACACCTCTAACCCCTTCAGCCCCCGCATCCCCCGCATCCCCCGCCATCCCCACCGCCGTACCTAGCTCGCAGAGCCGGCTGAGGTGGTGCGGGTTGCAGCAGACGAGCTCGGAGTGAGCCTTGCCGTAGGATTCACAGCAACATAGCCGCTTCACTTCGGAGCAGTGGCGGAGGTCGGGCCAGCGGAACACCTTGCAGAGCAGCACGGGCAGCGGGTACCAGTGCTGTCCCAGCCGAGAGTCGGCCTTGGCGGGCAGCAGCAGGCAGGGGGTCCGCGCCCCGCCGCGGGACTCCACGGCGTGCAGCAGCCCCTCCAGCTGCCGCTCCTTCAGCCGCTTCAGCACGGCGTGGGTCAGCGCCTTCAGTTCCGCCTCCGCGCCCGCCGCCGCCCGCCCGCCGCGGCCCGCCTTGCCCGGGCAGCACCCGCGCCCCCCGCCCAAGTGCGCCCGGGGCTCGGCCACCGCCGCCGCCGCGCCGGGCTCGCCCGCCGCCGCCTCCTCCTCCTCCTCGCCGCCGGGCGCACGGCTCCGCCAGAGCCGCCGGACGAGCACCGAGCGTTTGGTCCTGAACATGCGGGACGAGAGGAGGGGCCCCCGGCTACAAAACGGGCATGTCGTCCGCCGAGCATGAAGGGGCCGGCAGGCGGGATGCGGCGGCGGCGGGGGGCAGCGGCGGGGGGCAGCGGAGCCGAGGCGGGCTGTGGCATGCGCCAGTCTCCGCGCTGGGGCCGCGGGTCCCGCCGCCTCCCGCGGGGGGATGCGCCGGCCGCGCCTCCGCCCGCTGCGAGAAAATTTACAGAAAAAATCGAATTGGAAAAAAAAAAAAAATCAAAACTGAGAAGGAAAAAAAAAAAGAAAAGGGGTAAAATAAAGGTGGGGGGAAGGGAAGGGAGAGAGGAGAGAGTCGCCGCTTGCGCTGGATTTGCCCAAAAAAGCAAGGAAAAACCAAAAAAAAAAAAAAAAAAAAAATCGCCGTCTAGAGCCCGCGGCGCTCGTCGCGGGGGCAGGCGGGCGGGGGCTGCCGGCGCCGCGCCGCCGTGCGCGGGTGCGGAGCGCGGCCCGAGCCGCGGGGGAGCCTCGGCCGCCCCGGGGCCGCGGCGCCCATCAACCCGCCACGCCGGGGAGCGGGCGCGGCGGCAGGGATGCGGCGCAGGGCAGAGCCAGCAGGCAAAAACAAAAAAAGAGCGAGCCAAAAAGGCTATAAAAAATGGTTTTTTTTTTAAAAAAAAAGGGAAAAAAAAAAAAAAGCCCCAAAACACCAACCCTAAGGTTTGGACGTCGGTTTAAGCATCTGTCACAAAAGAGGCGAACGAGCGCATCCAGAGTGTTGTATCCCTTTTAAAAAGCCCAGGTCGTCCTGATGTGGGGGTTTCGGGGTGGGCTTTTATTTTTTTTCCCCTCCTTCTTTCCAAAGGTTTAATCCACACGGAGTCTTGATCCGGCTGCTACGAAGAGAAAGAAAGGAAATAAAAAAATAAAAAAATAATAAAAAAGGAGAAAAGTGGGGCTATGTCCCTTCCTTCCTGCCTTCCCCAGCAGCCGCGCCGGGCCGAGCCGGGCCCGCCGCTCCCGGCGGAGCTTACATGGGTGCGGGGGTGCCCGCCGGCCGCCGACCCTCTCCCTGCTGCCGGCGCCTCTGCCGCGGTGCCTTTTTTTTGCTCTTCACTCCTCCTTCCTGCCTTCCTTCCCCTCCTCCTCCTCCTCCTACTTCTCCTCCTCCTTTCGTGGGTTTTTTTTTTTTCCCCCCGCTCCCTCCCGCCCCTCCGCTCTCCGCAGTCAGCCGCCCTCCCCGCACCTCCGCCTTCCCCCGGGTGCGTGCGGGGGGAGCGGCGGCGGCGGGAGCGGAGCCGGCGCGGTGCCTTCGCCCTCCCCCGGCCCCCCCGCACCCGCGGCGGCTTCGCAGTGCGCAGCGGCCCGGCCCGGCCCGGCCCCGGCCCCGTCACGTGGGCGTCTAGACACCGTGTCGCTCCGGGGGAAAAAAAAAAATAAATAAATATATCTATATATTATATTTATCTCCAACCGCCTTGCGCAAGAGGCGGCTCGGGTTGCGGAGAGGTTGTGGGTCCGCGCGTCCCCTCCCCAGCTCACCCCGCCCCGCTCCCGATGCTGTCCCTTCGTACCTGCTCCTGGGTGGGGGGTGCGGGGAGACTGGGGTGTCCCCCCCGCACCCCGCGGGGCACAGGGTGGGGAGCTCCCGGGACTGGGGTGTGCCGGTGCTCGCTGTAAATATTTGGAATATTAAACCAAATCAGCGTGAAAATTCAAAAATTTATATGACTCTGGGTATAGAACGAGGGCGCATCATAAAAAGCAGTAATAATAATGATGATGATGATGATGATGATGATGGTGATAGTAATACTAATAATAATAATTTGTGCTGTTACAGCACCTGTCACCAGAAGGACAGGAAAATACACCACGGAGGCTCGGTACGCTCCGATTCCAAACACGAAGCAGCAATGACGGGCAAGTAGCACTCCGGTATTCGCGTTACGGGTGCTACTAGCGGTAACACCCCCTGGCACCCTGGGCGCTCCACAGATTCCCCCATTCCAGTTCTGGACCGGCAGATGGTGAGGGAAGCTGAGCCACCAAGAGGCTGCGCTCTCGTCCAGCCTTGCTGCGCTCTGCGGCCGGGCTGGGAAGTCCGGCCAGACTTCCTAGCGCCAGGCTTGGCAGGGCAGCACAAGTCCCCAGGGGTCCCCGTCCTGCACGCACTCCCACGGAGGAGCAGCTCCTTTTTCACAGAATAACTGCGGGTTGCTTTAAGGTCACTCTCTGAGGCAGTTATCGTGTCGGAAGTAGGGGCTGGGACTCTTAAATCATGGCTGCTGTAACCAAGTCCAGCTCAAATCCAACGGCAAAGAGACATCCAAAACGAATGCACCCAACTAAATGTGACACTGGGTAGAGCGCATATAAAACCAACACCCCGTGCAGGCAGGGCATCCTTGGGGTGTATCTCCTGGATCCCTAAATTTGGGGTGGGCAGGAGGGCAGGGATAATTTAAGCGCCCAGTTGTGCATATATTCGCATGAGCAGGTCAGGGATGCTACAAACGGGCCTGGCATTTGAGAAATCTGCACCTAAATTAGTCACAAAGTGACTAGATTTGGGCGTAGCCCTGTTAAATGTTAACACTATACCTAGCCAGGTACAAAATCTGTTCAAAATGCAGATAAATAGTTGCAAAAACACTGGGGAGGAAAGAATGTTATTTGCTGGCATCAGAAAGAAAAAAATTAGGAAACTTTGTTACAAAGCTGGAGTTTGAGGAAGGCAATTGGCTCCTTCCTTCACCTGAGAATAATTAAAGGTAGGAGGGGAGTCCAGGGCACAGCTCTATAGTCTTTAGGTGATAGCTGGGGCCAAATCGTAACAGCACCAGCAGTTGAGTCTGTACCTGCAAAAAAAGTCCCATTTCTTTTAAAATTATGCCTTCTGCACCCTGAAAAATGGATTTTGGGTGATATTTTTAGTTCAACGCTTTGTCCTACAGGCTCTGGAGTGACCTCGCGTAAACTGAAACTGGTTTCCTCATTTCCTCAGAGAACCTCAATTTCTTTTCCCTGTGATGTATATAGTAAATCAGGAGGGGGAAAAAAAAGAGTTCCTTCTCATTCCAATATTTGCTGGTGAAAGACATGTTGGACACATTCATTAATCCATATGTTATACTTTTTAATTTTTCAAAACTTGCCAGGCTGTTATAAATGAGATTAAAATCTCCCTTTTTTCATTTTCTCCGTTGTAGTTCCACTTGCTTCAGCGCTGACAGCTACGATTACTTTTGTCATGAAGGAAGTGACAAAAAGTCCAGTGTGCTGTGTGATGTGAGGAGGGGGAGGGCAGGAATGGGGTCCAGGAGTTAATATAATTTTTTGTCCCTGCCATAGGTTCTCCAGGTGACCTGGGGCACCTGCCTTTCCCTGTGAGTGGGGACCTGGGATTTGGCACCTCTGATTTCCCATAGGTACAGCTGGGCCATCAGCACTTGCTTGGTTTTGTGATCTCTGTAGTGGAAGTTGCCCCAGAAGTGCTAAATATTAAATAACTGCTTTCCAATTAACCCTGCAAACTTGTTTAAACAGACCATATGTATGTGCCCATATGGAAAATACAGAAACAAGCATAATGAAGCTGATAAGTATGGGAACAGGACCTGGGCTGAGGGGACGCTTGGAAAGCAGGGTGATACCCACAGCCTGCCCTGCTCTGGATGTATTGCTCAAATGTCACCCTGGGCCAGAAACCTGTCCTGAAATGCATGAAGGGCACTGTTAATCCCTGAGGAGAAATAAAATATGTTTGAGTCATAGAATTCAAGAATTGTTTAGACTGGAAGGGACCTTAAAGCTCATTTTGTTCCACCTCGTCTGTCAGGGCTGGAACACCTTCCACCAGACCGAGTTGCTCCAGCCCTGTCCAACCCGGCCTTGGGCACTTCCAGGGATCCAGGGGCAGCCACAGCTTCTCTGGGCACTCTGTGCCAGGGCCTGCCCACCCTCACAGCCAAGGATTTTTTTCTTTCTACATAGTCTGAATCTCCCCTAATTTAGTTTAAAACCATTAACCCTCGTCCTGTCACTTCAGGCCCTACTAAAAAGCCTCTCTCGGTCTAAGCCCCCTTTGAGTGTTGAAAGGATTTATACAATGTGCTACATTTGTATAATGTGTTTGCACAACGTTTTGCATCCCTCCTGCCAAACACATTAGGTCCTGGATGCAAAATCCCGGCGAGCCCACCCTCCCCAGCCCCAGACCTCCGTTCTCACGGGGGTTTCTGGGGACCTCTCCTGAACCCAGCTGGCTTTGAAGAGCTAAAGCCGGGTTAATTTGCATTGCAATTCAGCCTTTGACAGACAGTTGGAGCCAAGGCACTGTTAACCTAATTGTTTTGCTAACAGCACCAGGGTGTGAGACTCACCAAAGGCACTTCCAACAAAGGGGATAAAACCAGACTTGGAGGAAAAAAAAAAAAAAAAAAAAAAAAAAGACAAAAAAACCTTTTCCTGACATCATTACCGGGCACAAACAAACAGAGCTGATCCCTCTTCATACACTTTCCAGGCGAGGGTCAATAACAAACACACTTTGCTCTTTTGGGGGTATGTCTCTCCTTTTCACAGCAGTGAAAAGCCAGTCAGGGGAGGTAGGAGAGAACAAGCCAGGCTGAAGGCAGGGGCAGAGGCAGCGCAGGCTGGCTCCTGGCACTCTCCCATCCTTTTGTGCACATTAGGAATAGCTAAGCTTGTGGCCCTGCTTCTATTTTTATGCATTATTTTGAGAGCAGAGCTCTCAAGCAATGCTCAAAGTCTGGGTTGTGAAGCCGTTTTGGCTGTAGCCAGTCTCCTTCCACTCCAGCAGCTCATGTCAGGAGAGCAGATTAAAGCTGAAACCCAAGGTCTGCAAAGAAAAGCATTCTTCAAGCAACCTCTCTGTGTGGTGGGTGGCACAGGGAGACAGGGATCCCGTGCTCACTGCTGTCACACAGCCCTGCAAGCTAAAATCACCATTTCAGTGCAGGTGCCTCTGGCTGCTGGCAGCCATTCCAAGGCTGGTCTGTTGGAAAAGGATGCAAAAATATGTGGGTACAAGGGGAAACTCACAGCACCCACCCCTAGGATGTGCAGAGGGACACGGTCTTGCTGGAGTGAATCCAGAGGAGGCCATGGAGCTGCTGCCAGGGCTGGAGCCCCTCTGCTCTGGAGCCAGCCTGGCAGAGCTGGGGCTGTTCCCCTGCACAAGAGAAGCTCCAGGGAGAGCTCAGAGCCCCTGCCAGGGCCTCAAGGGGCTCCAGGAGAGCTGCAGAGGGACTGGGGACAAGGCAGGCAGGGACAGCACCCAGGGAATGGCTCCCACTGCCAGAGGGCAGGGACAGATGGGATATTGGGAATTAGGAATTGCTGGCTGGGAGGGTGGGCAGGCCCTGGCACAGGGTGCCCAGAGCAGCTGTGGCTGTCCCTGGATCCCTGGAAGTGTCCCAGGCCAGGCTGGACAGGGTTTGGAGCATCCTGGGATAGTGGAAGTTGTCCCTGCACATGAATGCAAGGTTTGGAATGAGATTAATTTTAAGGTCCCCTCCAGCCAACACCATTCTGTGACAAAAACGAGGAAAAAGCCTGGTGAGATGAGATGTTGCCTTGCCTGTACCAGCCATGAGGAAAACCATTCCTCTCTTGAGCCCTGGGGGTGGGACCATCCTCATCAAATGTCCACCAGTGCTGTCCCTGGGAAGTTCGTTCCAACATGGGAATATTTGGATTCATTAGGGCACTCACACATGCCTGACTCTGACTGTGTGCTTTGCTGGCTGAATTTTTGCTAGATTTATGAGTTGACTACACAGCTGTTGCAGCGTTTAGGTTGGTAGCTAGAAAGGGGTTAAACACAGGGTAGCCTCCCTTATGCCAACATAAAGGAAATTATATATATAAAAGCATATTAAAACTCTGTGTTTCCCTAATTTTAGTAGGAGAATTTGCTGTTTGCAATGTAAGATGCTGGTGTAGCTCCATCCATCAAAGTGGGATGTAGGTGGTGCAGGGATCAGGACCTTTATGCTGCAGGGGAAGGAAGAGCGAACTTGGGCTGCTGCCAGAGGGAAAGTGCTCCTGGCAAAGAGGATCTGGTGTCCCATGGCCATAACAAGCCAAGGTGGGTCACAGGAGCAGTGCCTGCCCTCCATGGCCTCTCTGGGGGCCACTCACTGACACACTCATGTCCACAGAGCTGCCACACCTCTGTCCCTCAAACAACCCACGGCAGCAGTGCTGTGTCACCAGTGGGCCCAAGGGTGAGCCCAGCTCCTGGTGTCAGTGGGATTTATGGCCAGGAGGTGAGAGGGATTGAGGTCAGACAGTCTGGGAGGGGATGATGGTGGAGCTGGGCAGGAGAGCAGTGTCACTGGGGAGCCACAGGCCAGGCAGAGGAGACGCAGGGCTGCTGGAGGGAAGATGTAAAGTGGAGGAATGGAGGCAGCTGCGATATTTGATTTTACTGATAAAGGAAAGCTTGACAATCCCTTTAGCTGGAATGTGCTATGCTGGCTTCTTCCTCCAGCAGCCCAGCCTAGAGATCCCCATGCCTTTGACATCTGCCTGCACCTAGCTCCTTAGGATATAGCAGAGTCTGACTCAATGCTAATATAAAATATGTGATGTTAATACACCACCTTCCTTGTAACTCTTCACTTGTACTGTACTTGTATTTCTTTGTCTCAGATGTCCTAATCAGTAATATCATTTTTAAAAATTTGTTTTGGTGTGTAAGATCTCAGAAAGTGATTTTTTCTTTCCGTAACAGCAAAATGGCTCTGCTGGCACATTTGAAAGATAAGCATAAGTGGACAGTATAGCTGTTATCCCTCTTTCAGTATTTCAGTTTCAGTAGTGTAAATCAAAATCCTCTTTATTTCAAGTAAGTACATTTGCACGAATTGAAATGTTTTATTTGTAGCAACCTGTAGCTGGCTATGGGGTAACAGGGTGTATGGAAAGAGCTGGGGCTGACATGAGAAATAGGGGTATTTGTTACCCTATTATTCCTCCTGACACCTCAGAGGAGACCCAGGCCTTCTGGTTTCAGCCACATTTGCCTGCAGACCTACCCGTGGCAGGGAGATTGGAACCAGACGATCTTTAAAATCCCTTCCAACCCAAACTACTTGGTGTTTCCATGACTCTAGGACCTCAGGGTGCATCCCAAGCGAGGATCCACTGCCTCCTGGACTCTGGCATATATAACATTGCAATACCAATGCCCAGGAGCACTGGGGAAGGGTGGGGTGTCCATCACTTAAAAGCAGCGTTTTAGTTCTAATGTTATCAAGCCAATCCCTAAATTCTGGCTTTAGGGGGATTTATCAGCTCCTGAGAGATGGGCTACTCAGATGCAGCCACAAGGCAGGGATGTGCCCTTCCTCTTACCCAGGAGAGGAGACTGAGGTGTCGCTGCCCTGCAGATCAGTTTAGCAGTGGGAGGAGCCCACAACACCCTCACTAAAATCAAACAAAACCACCCCAAACCATTTTTGGCAGAAGGAAACAGTTGTAAAAGGGATGGGAGAGTAGCAAGCAAAGCAAGAGGAAAAACTCCAGCTTCTGTATTTCCTATTGCTGGCAGGTAGGGGTGTAATTTTGGAGTTCCTTCCTTTTTAATGGGATAGGTCGTAACCTTACCATCATTTATGTGTCTCTCTGTATTTATTGCAGTGGCCTGGCCAGATGCACTGTGGAGCTGATTTCTCTCCCTCAAACATTAGTCATGTCCTCACAGATGGCAATATAACAGCCTATGCTTCTCACAGACTTCACCAAGCAAAATTCCCAGTGACACTAATGGGAATTTTGTCCAGTCAGAGACAGGGAACAGCCTGTTGTAAAAAGAAAATTCTCATGTTTATGGTAAGGTGTTCAGCATCAGTGTTCCTCTTTCTGACCAACAGCTTGACATAAAGAAATGAGCCAACTATCAGACATCTGCAATCAAGGACTTTATGAAACCCTGACCTTTTACATTCGAAGTACCACAACTGCACAACAGTCTGCTTCAGGGAACACAGTTGGGATTTCTTGTCCTCAAATTCAATACAAATATTCACTTAAAATAACAAAATTATTAGATGCTTATTCATATTGCAGCTGTCTGTGAGCATTATAGGTCTAGATTACAGTATTTTAGACTTACATATGGTATGTCTTTTTGGGGCATTTGAGAGAGAAGGGAGAATATGCAAATAATTAAAAGATGCTTCAAAATCAGGACAGCTGAGGCAAGTAATATCTTTTATCTGCATTTACTTAGTCACAAAATACCTGCATGGCTGGAAAAAAAAAAAAAGAAAAAAAGAAAAGGTAGATGCTGTGGTAGGAGGACACAATTGAAAAGTGAAGCATCATTTTTCAGCAGTAATGATCCAGGTGGAGTAATTAACCACTGGTTGTGGTGGATGTTTTGTCAATAATAATTGTGAAATGAGGTTTTGGTGGTATTCAGCAGATGAGCTCCAGCTGGTTTAAACCTGTACGGGTGCGGGGAGTCTTTCTGCCCCGAGTTACTCAGGTGGGTAGTCTAGACAGTAGGAATAGCTCTTCATACCCAATAATTTATGAATTAGTAGGGCCAGTGCATTAAAACAGATAATTGAAAAGTTCTCATTTGTCTAAATGTAGGGTTGGGATTCTTTAATAACTTTTTACAAATATTAAACCAAACAGAAATGCTTTCATTACAGTCTTGCACATGGCTTAGTTCCAGGAAAAGCAACCTGCTGGGAATTGATTTTTTTCTCTGAAATCTCCAAGTGATGGAAATTGCTTGAGAATGGGAAAGTAGCTAGCACTAAAAAAATAAAACTGAAACTCTGTCTGATAGTCACTACCTTCAGGATGAGAAAATTTCTTTCAACCTCATCTAAGGGAGTTTCATGTAAACAAGAAATATAGGATTGGGCAGGAACTGACTTCCCTGATTTCACAATCCAAATTGCATAAAGTGTAGAAAAAAATTAAGTATTAGAAGTAAAGTGTAATTTAAAGATTGGATTTTCAAAAGCACATTACCCGAACCTGCACATTCATTTTATCTGGAGGGAAGAAGGCACGCCATCTGATAGCAATGATTAATCCAAAGGAGGCCCAGACTTGTTCTCTTCATTTAAGAGGAAAAATTACATATTCTGTGAGGAGGTAAAAACAGCTGTACTGACTGAGATACCTGTGGCTCTTCTAGAGATTGCAGAACATGGCTTGCCATCTCCCATATGTGTTAATATTTGAGTTTTTTTTCAAAGACATAAAAGTAACTTTAGGTCTGAAATATCCAAAGTGTATTGGAGACATTTTTTTTTAACTTTATGATTTTTTGGGAGTCTGCTGGCATCATTTAATGACTCAAAGTCACACCATCCAAGAGCAAATATGGAATAGAGAAGAAAACTCATTTACAGCAAAGGGGAAAGGTTCACTGTAATGGGTTCTAGGCTATCTGTGACTTCAAGTTCAGAGAAAAAGCTTAGATATTAAATTGTATCAATTACCATCTGCAAAATTAAAAAGGTTTTTTTTGTTTGCTGGTCCTAGTAAGGGTACTTAATTGTGACCTCATCCCAGTGCTTTCCAACACTCACCTGCCTCCCAAATTACAGAGACAGGGAAGAGCACTTCACAAAGAATTAAAAGATGGGTTTATAGCCATTGTCTAAAACCATAATTAACACGGTGTTTAAAGCAAAAGTGAGACAATTACCACCTCCTAAAGCCTTTAAGAAATCCGAGCAGCAGACCTCCTGCCAGACTTTCTGATATCACAGGCACCATAAACAGAGCTTTGCAAGAGCCACCTCATTCACAGCCCTGACAGGTATTGTCCTTACGTGCTAAGTATCATTATTACTATTATTATTATTATTATTATTATTACTATGACTCTCTGTTTATGGTGATGTGCTAGGAAGTCACAAGAGTAGCCTCACCTCCAAAGGGTGCCTGTCAGTGGGGTTCAGAGCTCTCAGGGCTTCTCCACCAGCACTCGGTAGGTTGGGAAGATCCCAGGATCCTGGGATGGTTCAGGTTGGAAGGGATTTTAAAGCCCATCCAGTCCCACCCCCTGCCATGGGCAGGGACACCTTCCTCTAGATCAGGTTTCTCCAAGCCCCATCCAAGCTGGCCTTGGACACTTCCCATGATAAAAAGGACAGACAGCAAGGTCTCAGCTTCTTGGGTCACAGCAAGAAACATCGTGCCACATTGTCCCCATCCCTCTGGCGAGCCCCAAGCTGAGTCTCAGTGCATCACCTCCCTCTGTCCCACACCAGTCTGCAGAATGGCAGGTAAGCTAAATTGGTACTGCTCTGAAAGTGCCTTTGGTCCAGACTACTTAAACTATTCTGCAACATATTCATTACAGAAAAATGTGGTAAATTAGATTAGGTAAAGCCAGAAAGCTCTCTTAATTGCTTTGACTTACCGGGAACACAAAACTAGCCAGAGTCTCAGAAGAAAGGATTCATTTTCTGTACACCTGGAGTGTTTTAAGTGCTACCTCCCTGCCTACAGAGTCCTGCTGCAAATCACACCTCCTGTCCCCATCAGGGCTCTCACAGAGCACTGGCTGGGATGCAGCTCTGGGATAAAGGACGTGAGCCATGCCACAGCTCCGGAGCCACTTGCAGTTGAACGATGGGAAATATGAAAATGAAAATCACAGAATTGTTTAGCTTGCCAAATCCTCCCAAGATCCTTGAGTCCAACTATTGCCCCAGCACTGCCCAGATCATCACTATCCCCTGTCCCCAAGTGCCACATCCACACAGCTTTTAAATCCCTCCAGGGATGAGGACTCCACCTGGAGTCCTTCACCTGGAGTTCTCCATCTGCTCCACCGTGGGCAGCTGTGCCAGGGCTGGACAGCCCTTTTCAGGGAAGAAATTTTCCCCAATTTGCAACTAAAACCTCCCCTGGCATAGCCTGAGGCCATTCACTCTCCTCCTGTCCCTGTTTCCTGGAGCAGAGCTGTCCCCCTGGCTGTCCCCTCCTGTCAGGAGCTGTGCAGAGACACAAGGTCCCCCCTGAGCCTCCTTTTCTCCAGGCTCAGCCCCTTCCCAGCTCCCTCAGCCGCTCCTGGGGCTCCAGCCCCTTCCCAGCTCCGTTCCCTCAGTGTCTCTCTTGTCCTGAGGGTCCAGAGCTGTCCCCAGCACTGGAGGTACCTCAGCAGTGCCAGCACAGGGGACATTACAGAGCACACAAGAACTTCTCAGCCTGTGGTGCTGTTGTGCTCAGACCATGCCAGTCTCAGCCTCGGTGGGAGCCCTGGGGCTGGGAATTCCCTGCCACTTCTTCCTCTTCATTGTCATCCTCCTATTTCTCCCCTTCCCACCACCCTTCACCCTTAGCAGCCACACACGCTGCCACCTCCATGCTGGCACATCCTGTGCCCACTCTGCTCCACAACACCCTTTTTCACCTGTGCCACCCTGTTCCTCAGTTTACCCAGCTATGACTGTGTTTACTACCAGGTTATTACCCCTCTGTGTTATTACTCCAGCGCAGGTCAGCTACTGGCAGTCAGAAGCTGCAGTTTCTCCCCTCCCAGACTCCAAAGGGTACCCACTCCAAGGCAGAACTAATTTTTTTTTATTCACAGTTAACATATAATCCATGGTCTATCTGAAAACTAAACCGTGAAACAGCTAAAAGGGAGGAAACCATATAACAAACTTAATTTCTATCTCCCTACCACCCAAAAAAGAGAAGAAAGTCTGTCATTAGATGACATGGTGTTAAAGGAATGCTGTAATGTACAGAAATCCCATGCCATTATACGTGCCCCTGAGGGCAGTGTGGATTTCTGCTCCAGCGTCTGCCAAGGCACTTCATCTCTGCTCAGGCTGGATAGGAAAAATTCAATGCCTCATACACCATCTGACACTGACTGAAAACATTTATTTCACTATTTGCACTGCCTGGCTGGATTAGATGGCATTCACCCCACAGATATTATGATAGAAGAGAGCTAGATTTTTAAATTTTTTAGTATCTCCTGAGGGTCTCTGAGAGGAGAAAAACCCTTCAGAGTACAATTCCTTCTCCTGGTCACCCATTGCAGTGTGGGTGATACACCCATGTGGGAAAGCCTGTTCATCCCCAGGGCTGGGTGGTCCAGGTGTGACACGGGGTGAGGGATGCACTGCAGCTCAGACAGGTTTGTTTTGGGCACCCCCGACAAACGAGTGCATCCAGGGAGGTCTGCAGCTGCACAGGGGAGATGGTGCCACTGCCCAGCTGGGAGCAGCTGTTTTCATGGGGTCAGCATGGTTTTGGTTGGAAAGGACCTTGAAGAGCATCTCATTCCACCTCCTGCCACGGACCTTGAAAATGATCGCATTCCACCCCCTACTGTGGGTTGGGACCTCTTCCACCAGACCTGGTTTCTCCAAGCTCTGTCCAGCATGACCTTGGACACTTCCAGGGATCCAGGGACAGCCACAGCTGCTCTGGGCACCCTGTGCCAGGGCCTGCCCACCCTCCCAGCCAGCAATTCCTAATTCCCAATATCCCATCTGTCCCTGCCCTCTGGCAGTGGGAGCCATTCCCTGTGTGCTGTCCCTGCCTGCCTTGTCCCCAGTCCCTCTGCAGCTCTCCTGGAGCCCCTTGAGGCCCTGGCAGGGGCTCTGAGCTCTCCCTGGAGCTTCTCTTGTGCAGGGGAACAGCCCCAGCTCTGCCAGGCTGGCTCCAGAGCAGAGGGGTTCCAGCCCTGGCAGCAGCTCCGTGGCCTCCTCTGGGCTGGCTCCAGCAGCTCCACGTCCTTGTGCTGCTGGAGCCAGGGCTGGGGCAGCTCTGCAGTGGGCTCTCAGCAGAGCACAGGGGCAGAGGGGCAGAATCCCCCCTGCCCTGCTGCTCACAGTCTAGGCTGGCCACAGCTCCCCCTGAGTGTCACAAAGCAGCCATTTTGCTTAAAAAGTGGCCCCATTTGATAGAGCACAAAGAATGATGAGCCATTTCAACATGTAATCCTTCCAAACTCCGAGCCCCTGGCAGCTGAAGAAATCAGGATGTCCTTTTGCAAAGACCTGGGTCCTATTGCCATATCCCTCTCTGGGTGCACGTCCCAGGAATCCTGACCCCTTTTCTACTGGCAACTTGTTTTTTTGCAGTAGTAGTGGTATTGCAAAAGGTCTGTATTTTTCTTCCTTTCTGACTCAAGAGTTTTACTGATAGGAATGGAGGAGGCTGTGAGTTGTAGAGGTTGAAGGCACTGAGGTGTGGAGGGGAAGTGAGAAGAACAGCAGAAATACAATGACAGTCAATGCTCAAACACCAGAAATCCTGGGAGATCTGTTTCTGTATTTCTACAAGTTTGGGAGCCAAACTTTCCTGCCTGGAAGCAATTTCCTGTGGCCCACTGTCTTTCACGTCTGCCTGCTCCCTCTCTACCACCATCTCCATTATTTGTCTGGAGATAAATCTTTCAGTCCCACTCAGGTGGCCGGGTGAGCCATCGTGGTTTTGTGCTGGCAGGCAACACTGGGAGTCACCAGCCCCGTGTCTGATCTGCAGACAATTACAAAAGCATTTGAAACCCTTTATGATTCCCCATTGCTTCCTCTTCCCGATTTCTACTTCCCTCTTCCTGCAGTTAACTGAGTATTGCTCACCGAGAGCTGAACTTGCCAAACCAATGCATCCTTAATATTTAAATTGCTGTGCTGCAGGTAGCAGGGAGCTCCATATGGCACCGAGAAACCTACACCTCTGGAGCCAGGGCACAGCCTGACATGGCAGGTGTAGAGGTGAGGGTGAATACTGTGCCCCAAGGACACAAGAGGGAGGACTGCCCTTGAGAGCAAAATAACTTGCGTCAGCCAGAACACCCAGTGCTTCGGGCTCAGAGCTACAGGGTCATTAATAAACACAGACAGAGGCAGAGGCAGAGAGAGGGTCCAGAATGATCATACATCTGCATTATAACCCGTCATCATATGCGTTGTAACCCTCACACAAGCTCTTATATATGAAATAGTCCCTCAACAACCTCCTTGGGAAATAAAGTCCTGCCTGCTAGAAGGAAAACATTCAATAAAAAGGTCACTTTTGTGGACAATGCTTTGGAAATAGAAAGGCACTTTTACATCATGAGCATGGGGAACACTGAAGTACACACACAGGGGGCAATTAAAGCCAAATTAAATTATTTTGGTATTTGCTTGATAATAGCATTAGGCCCATGTTTGCACTTCTATACATACATACCTAAGGGAGATGTCCCTTCTTCGTAGTTCCCCAACACCTCTTCTTGAGCCATCATTTGTAAAATGATATTTCTATATTTACTTAAGCATCTATTTAAAGAGGAGCCCCTCACAATTACTCACCACACAGATAGATGACACTGTTTGGCTGTGTTTATTTAGTTTCTATTAGTGATTGGCAAAAAGTCCATTGTAGCTTCAAAGCAGATATAGATGAATGACCCGTTGATCATAAAATAAAGTATGATGATCCCCTCTAGGCCTTGTGGAAAATGGCATGTGAAGGGGACACGTATCATTATCTCATCCTACCACTTTGTGATATAATATAAAATCCAGTTGTTCTGGCAGGTTTGGCTCAAAAGAAGATGCACATACAATGTTGGAAGTCTAAGGTATAGAATAATGACAGCAATTCAAGGGAAGCTGTTAGCTTCAAAGCATGAGTTCATTTGTCGCTGCAGGTGAGACATCTTTCTACAAGTGCTTTGTCAGTGATGATGGTCAAAATATGAGCCATCAGAATGTTAATCTCAAATTTTTGGCTTGCTGTTACCTGCTGGTACAGGGTTCATCCTCTGGGAACTCAAGCACAGGCTGAGCTTTGCTCAGCTTCACTCATCCAGAGCTGGGTCATGGAGTGATGTGGATAAGCAGCATCTGAGCTGTGGTCTAAGGACATACGAAAATTTACTGATTGCCAGCATGTATTTCACTGCCCTGAGTAGTTCTCCTCACAGAGAGTTTGCAGCGTGCCTGATCTGCCCTTTTTTTGGTTTGGTCATTGAGGCAAACACTTACCAAGTCTGGCTCCAGGTGAATAGTTCTTAATTAATAGCTCTTCAGCAATTTAGCCTTCCAGGTAAGGTTGGTTAGGGCAGAAATTGGTGCTGTCTATGCTCAGAGGAGTTAGCAGCAGAACTGTACCATGGCACCCAGATACTCCTTGCTCAGGAAATAAATCTGAGTTCTGAACTCTTCTAAACTTCTTCTGGTACTGACTCCTAAACTCTTCCTCCTGTGTAGCTCAAACCTCTCTCCCAAGTGTCACAATCAACAAGTGGAGGATGATCTGTCTGTGTTGGAAATCAAAGTTCACACTACTGGTGGGGTATTTCTGCTGATACTCATTAGCCCTGCCAGTAAAACCTCAAGTCTGACCAGCTGACCATCTCCTTTTTATTTCCAAGGTGTTGGTCCCTGGCCCTCTGTTGTCATGCCCACCCACCTGGATGCTGAGCAATCCATGGAGCAATCCTTTTGAGGAAGAGCAAGAGGCCAATTCTGCCTCTTGAGAAAGAAGAAATCCTCCAGGATTGTGGGGGTGCTAACACTGACAGATCATAAACAACACCAATTATGATTTTCTTGTGAATTTTCAAAATGTTATGGGTGAGATGAAGGCAAAAGCAGAAGACTCTGAGTTTCCTGGTGCTCATGCTGTAGCCCCATGCTCTGTGGAATGCTGTGCAAACCCAGCATGCACAGTCAAAACGAGTGCCCAGTGAGATTATTTAAAATGAGGTGTCAAAATAACCTAAAGCACTTTTATTACACCTGAAACAAGGCTTGCTCCTGTGGGAGGTAGAGTATCCTCAATTTTTACTGGTATAAGGGAGAGCTTGAAAGTGCTTACAGCTTTTGTTGTAAGTACTTTTGTGCTAGAACACCTTTAAAGGTAGAGGTGTCCCTGCCTGAACATTTGTGTTTGGTGTCTGTGCAACACCACAAGCACCTTGTTTCCCTCACGGTGACTTTGCTGGAAGATGGGTGATTGTGGGCCAGCTATGAGGGAAGAGAGCAACAAAGGGAAAAATCCTGGGGAGAAAGTCCAGGGAAGAAAGAGGGGCAGCCCAATTTCAGTCCCAGTGCATACCTTGTGCAGAGGATTTCAGGACTTTATGGAAAGAGCAAATAATCAAAAATCTCACAATTTCAGGTGACCCTTTCTGCAATTCCTTGCAGGCAAGCTTGTCTCTTCTGGACAAGGTGACCCCAGGAGTTTTTTGTCCCCAGACTCCCAGTCTAGACTGCAGGATATTTTTGTTTTAAATTGAGAAATACACTTCTGTATCACACCGGCACTTTTTAAAATTTTTACCCCAGATCTGTGGTTTCTTTCCTCTGAAGTGCCATGTGCTATTAAAGACACACATATATATATATATATATATATAGATATCTTAATGTGTGTATTACTGCTGTCACTCGTGATACATCCTTTCCTTACACTTACCAAGTATACTCCTTGTAGACCCTGGTTTTGCTGAAGTCTGTTCCTCTCCAGTTGGGACTTACTGACATTACACAGTCGGATGCTAGATGAATTTCGTTGTTTATCCTTGCCTTTTGATGATGCTGCTGTCTGAAGGTTATCTGCTACAGTGATTTCATAATCCTTTTGAGTGTCTTTCATATCTTCAAAAGGCAGGAAACAGGGTTTTTTAGCTATTCAAGAGCCACTTGTCTGCAGGTAAAGAATTTAACAGCTTGTGGGAGTGCTACTTACTGCCAGCAATAATGTGATTGATCTTTCCTGGAACTGCAAAAATGATTCTTAGAAGTGACATTGTGGAAGGCAAAAATTGAGCTATTTTCTTTCACTTGTCTACTAGGAACTCTTAATACAGGAAAATAAATACCTAGTATTGAAGAGTGACCTGTCTCTTTGCATTTACTTCTTGCAATTCAATTGTTAACTTTTGGGGGACATTGATAGCTTTATTTGCTTTAAGATTTGGAATAGAAAAGCAACAGCTTGCTCAAGGACTTTCCAATTTAGATGTTTTTAGTAAAAAAAGAAACATGTTTAGAGTCAACTTCACTTTCTTTTTTGGGGACAGGATTTAAGAGTAAAACCCAAATTGCATGTACTATTGTATGACATTTGTATCCAGATGGTTAGGCTGGCTTATCTTTATTCCGAGATTTGTATGTAATGAGCTCCAGTATATGATTTTGGCTTGGTTTTCATTCAGAACTACCTGACGAGCCCTTCTTGTGTATGCACTTAGAGCTATTCATCTGAGATTCCAGAGTCCCATGCTGTTTTGTCTCAAGGCCATGGTGCTGCCTTCCCGTCCCAGGCACAAAAAAATAGGCAGAAAAACAGAGTTAAAATGTTGCAAAGTACCCAAATGAAACAATATCCATAATCTTGACTGAGCAGAAACATGGTTTTGAGTGACCTGGTTTAGAGGAAAGTATCCCAGCCCGTGGCAGTGATGGTATTACAGTCTTTTTCCACCCTAAGCAGTCTGGAACTCAAATTATCACATAGAACACTTTAATAAGTTGCTTGACTGGCTTCTGGTGTCCCACACTAAAATGCTTTGGATTCTGGAGTTGATTTTGTCTGGGGAAGGACCACCCAATGTCCCATCTTCCCACACTTCAGAAAAACAAATAAATGCCTTTTGTAGGCCTGAAACAACTTTATGGCTCAACATGTCTGCCTACCATACATGGGGGACATGGCCTTTGTCTCAAGAAGAAATTAACGGAGGTGGGAGCACTGGGAGGGGTGTTTTATCACAGGAGAGCTTCCAAGCACACTGTCAGTGAAGAGAAGGGAAACCAGGATTCCTGTGGGCAATCCCCCAGGAAGCTGGGTGACAGAGTAGCTGGCTTCAGGAGCTTCTTCCCAAGCCTCATTTCTCATTTAGTTTCCTAAGAGGAAATGAGACTCCTGTTATCTTGGTCTGATGCTCTCATTGGCATGAAAATTATGATGTGAAAATATTTACTAAAGTTTTTCTTTTGCCTAAAACAAATAGAAAAAAAGAAATTGCATAGAATCACAGTGCGGTTTGGGTTGGAGCTTAAAGCTCATCCCATCCCATCTCCTGCCATGGGCAGGGACAACTTCCACTGTCCCAGGATGCTCCAAGTCCCATCCAACCCAACCTTGGGCACTTCCAGGGATGCAGGGACAGCCACAGCTGCTCTGGGCACCCTGTGCCAGGGCCTGCACACCCTCACAGGGAAGAATTCCTTCCCAATATCTAATGTGAACCTCCCCTCTGTCAGTTTAATATTCCTAAGAAGGCTGCTCCTTTTCTCTGGACTCTTAAACTAAAAAACCTGGCAGGTACAGCATCCCTGGCACAGCTTTTCCCTGCAGCTCCCCACCCGCTGGTTTCTACATCGAAGCGTGGGGATTATCTGTGCATATAAATGTTTATTTTAGCGAGTATGGCTCGGTGATATTTTTAGTAGTGGTAGTTGTAGTAGTTTCGTGTGAAAGCCTGTAGTTCATCAGCCTTTTCGGCCGTGTATCTTATCTCGGAAATGTAAGCGTCGGCCGGGGGATATTGTACAATGTTGCCTTCATCACCCAGCACTTAATCTACATGCGATTTATTTACTCAGTAACTACAGGAAGCAAATAACCTCTGCGTGTCTCACTTCAAGTAACTGAATTAGTGCTGTGTGACAAAGTATCACTCTGTTTGGACTCTTTTTATCCTTCTTAAAAAGTAAAAATGCAGAGCCCCAAACAATGCATTAAGTGAGGCTCTCTGGCCTGACTTGTTCAGGTACCTGGCATGGTGGAGGGCAGGCAGACAGAAAGCTCTTCAGCAGCTAAAACAAAATGTCAAAGTCCTTACAAAAGCATCTTCCAAACCACCAGCACTGCTTGCTTTATATATGGCGAAACTGAAGAGCTGTTCTCTCCTTCGGTGTTTATTTTTGCTGGTATAATTAGCTGATTTTTCAACCAGTAATATTGCTTAGTAGTGACTTCCTTTTAAAAAATTGTTTTAGGCTGTGCAAATCTTCTTGGCTTTGTGTGCATACAATGACTTGAACTGGTAGGACCCCAATGTACTAAGGCAGTGCTGCTAATTAATTCTTGGCTGCAGAAGTCCTGATAAGAGTAAACAAAGAGTGAAATTAGCTCAGGAGAAGACACAGGAATTTGCAGGCAAACCCACATCCTTCCATGATATCATTGGGAATCCGCCCGTACTCCACCCATACGTTTGACTGAGCCCTGACTGAAGGCAAGAGAGTTGATTTTTCGGAGGGTGAGCTGTGGATCCTAGAGAGACTCAGTGTAATTTATGGCCTGTAAGGATTTTATTCCCATTAGCTTGGAGAGCAAGATAATTTGCATTTACTCTCACACAGGGAAGGCAAAAGCCTTGGCCCCCACACCCGCACTGTTCATCCCTGCACCACCCAGAAAAGCCCCTCGAAGCCCTCGGTCCTGTGAGATGGCTGCTGAGAGGCACAAAACGCTGGTCCTGTGCTGTTTCAGAGGCTGAAAAGCTCTGAAAAGCTCTGTGCATGTCTGGGGAGGATTTTGGCAGCAGACAGGGAGGTGCTGTCATTCTCCTGTGACAGCAGTCCTGGGCTGAGGAGAGCAGGGGCAATGGTGCTCACTGGAGATGCTCCCCCAAATCCAGCAGACCTGGTACCATGCTAATGCTTCCCCAGGACACCTCAGCGCTAAACTGCTGCCAAAATGATTTTTTTTTCCCTCTTTGTATTTCCAAGGAAAGACTGCAGTGAGGAGATGGTGAGAGACATTTCTCACACAGTGCTGGTGTGTGTTGCCATGACATTGAAGTAATTGCTGTTACTTTCTTTGAGAGAAATGAATTCTTTCAGAATTAAGTGACCAATTTTGCCAACACTCAGCTTCAGGAGGAAAGGAATTTTCTGTAATTCAGCAGATAGGTACATTATACCTATGCTTTCACAATAGCAGCAAAGCATTTTTTCTGTTCTCACTGTTTGCTAACACCTTGCAGTTTGCATTGGGAAATTGTGGGGCTGATGATAGAACACAACAAAATGCAATCTTGAGATTTTCCCTGAAACACAGTAAGAGGGAAACAGGAAAATATAAAGGTGCAAGGTGGCAAAATTATGTCTAGACTGGCTACTTAGAAAAGCAAATCCAGTTCCCCCTGGATGGTTTCCTCTGCGGTTTAAGCCACAGCTCTTTGACTCAGCGGACACTGTGGATGTTCACATTTGCCATTTTGTACAATGTTCTTGACCACACTCTTGTCAGAGCCACCTAAGTACCAACTGGCAGGGCCCACGTTCCCTTCTCTCATGTTTTACATTTCAGCAAGAACTGTTACATAAAAGCCTTGTCCAGGTAATTCAAGGTAAAAAGCAATCAGCTAAAACCCAAGATCAGGTAAAACTATACAATAATAAGGAGAACTGAGTGAGCCCTGGCTTAGTGAGCACTGGGAAACTTGAGTGGGTTTAATAAGCACCCTGAAGCTGTCCACTGCAGGTCATGGTGTTCCTGTGCCTGCTGTACCCAAGGTAGGATGAGATGTTTCCAGACAGGATGTCTCCTGACATCCTGTCTAGGCAGGAGATTACCAGGCTGCTGATGGGAGAGTGCTGCCCAAATCCTGTTTAGAAGGGGTCCCATTCAGGATCTGGCAGTTTTTGCCCCTCTATCCTCTTGGATCCCCTCTATATCAAAAAAAAAATCTCTATGGCAACAAAGGCTAAAAGAACTCCTTACCCAGGAGTTTTGGCTTTTGCTATGCAAAAAAAGCAGCAGCAACACCTCAAATTTCTTAATTGTTTTAAATTTCTTTTGGAGTTTGACATTAAAGGGGAAAAGGGGATATATAGGAAATATGTATTTTTCCTACACATCTCACAGATAGAAATACTGAGGTTAAAGAGATTTAAGTCAGAGGAAGACCACCCAGCCAGCCTGTGAGGGAGCTGGCAGATGAACAAAACCCTCCTGATTTATTAGCAAGCATCCCTCCTAGAAGATGCTGATCCTTCCTCTAGAGAAGGTGATGGACATTTAATAGCAGAGTTACTTAAGGATTTGTTTTATGTTTTATTTTAACCAGGTCATGCTGCGCCCAAAAGATTTTTCATATTTTTCTTTCCAGCACCTGGTGGAGGGTGTTGGAGAACCTTGCTGGCCTTTGGTGGCCCCAGAAACCTGATGGTCTCTGCTCTGCCTCCAGCACTTGGCCCTGCCACACAGTGAGCAGCATTCCCATGTGAAATGAGGAGTCATTTTGCTGAGCCATGTTTTAAAACAAGGTTTGGATGAGCATCTCTAATGTTTCCTTGAAATTCCCCCACCTCCGAGTCATCGGGATGACGCTGGAAAGCAGCCAGAGCAAACAATCCCCATCCTCTCGGAGCAGTGGCAGCCCTGCTGGGTGGCATCAGCCCCTCGTGCCTCCACCCTGACTCTGCCCTTGTCCGTCTGCCAAATCCCAAACTGGGTTATTGTTTCCATTGCTGCATCTCTGGAGTTCACTTGCTTTCCTGGAAACCTGTCCTAGATCTGGGAGGCTCTTGAATGTCTTTGGATCACGGCAGATCTCTGTGAAACACGGATGAGAACTGGGCTCTATACATTCCAGGGAAAAAATTCCAACAAATACAAGCCTTTGTAATAGTGCTGGAGCCCCTCTGCTCTGGAGCCAGCCTGGCAGAGCTGGGGCTGTTCCCCTGCACAAGAGAAGCTCCAGGGAGAGCTCAGAGCCCCTGCCAGGGCCTCAAGGGGCTCCAGGAGAGCTGCAGAGGGACTGGGGACAAGGCAGGCAGGGACAGCACACAGGGAATGGCTCCCACTGCCAGAGGGCAGGGACAGATGGGATATTGGGAATTAGGAATTGCTGGCTGGGAGGGTGGGCAGGCCCTGGCACAGGGTGCCCAGAGCAGCTGTGGCTGCCCCTGGATCCCTGGGAGTGTCCCAGGCCAGGCTGGATGGGGCTTGGAGCAACCTGGGACAGTGGAAGTTGTCCCTGCACATGGCAGGGGGTGGGATAGGATGAGCTTTAAGGTTCTTTCCCACTCAAATAATTCTATTATTCCATGACTATGGGATATACCCATGTGCTTAGACCCTCCTTCCTAGGATAAAATCTGGGGGGTTTCTTAGATCACAAGGAAGCCCAGAATATGGAGGGGGACTGCATGGGAACCACAGATAAGGAGAAAATGGGGACTGGTGGCCTGACTGGGTGGACACTTCTGTGCAGAGTGGATTGGCCAGTTCATCCCTCTGCTTTACTAGACAATGCACTGTAAAGGCACTTTTCAGTTTTTACTACAAGCATCAGTGCACAAGAGCAGCAGACAGACCACTAAACTGGACCTCATAATTAGACAGCAAAATATTATATACAGCTTCTTCTTTTCTAAGAATGGCTGGCAAATAAGATCAGGCCAACCACTGTGTGTTCCTAAAACCTGCAAAGCGTTTTCCAGATGTAAAATTTGTGACTTAAGTTGAGAGTAGGATCGAGGACAAGTTAGAATTGCCATGGAATTGGAATTCTGACTATTGTCAGAAACTATTTGCACTAAATACCCTGTGAATTAGCTTCTGAGTCAGATCAGTGTATAAAGAAAGATAAAGAATCTATTTGTGACTATATGCAATTGAAGAAAAAACCTGTGGTAAAACCACTGAGTCCAGTCCTTTGGGGTAACTTTTTGTGCACCCACAAATCCACCTGATCTCTTTCCAGGCCATGGGGGGCAGGTGGGATGTGCCAAAAGTGAGTGCAGGAAAGGTGAACACACAATTCACTCTTTCCTGTTTCATACATCAGCTAATTTGTCATGCAGTCTTTATTGATTTGGCACCAGCCTTTTCTTTAATGGATTTCTGAAAAGTTTTTCTCTCAGTTGTTTGTGTTCTGAGCTGTTCTCTGGTTCCTGCAGAGCCCAGGTCCCACTGGTGTGAGTGGCTCTGCCCTGTGGGCCTCAGGAAGCCCTGGCTGGAGCCAAGGTTTGCAGCTCTTGGCCATTTGATGCTGCATTTGATACATTAACATATAAATATGAAACAGCTGAGCACCAATATATATGTCTTTTTCTCCTTAAGCCTCCACCTATCCTGTGAAATGCCTCCAATCTATGCAGCAAGCTGACAGGAAGGCCAAGTGCATTACTCCTGCTCACTGAGAAACTGGAATACTTCTGTTGAGCTGATTTCCAGGTAACAGGACAGTACCTGATGTAGGGTCTCCCATGGCTCTTTGGAAGTGAAATTATTTTGCTTTGCACAGTAAAACATCACCTGACTGTCCCTGACAAGACAGCACTTTCTGTCCTGATTTAAAAAAATAAATGGGAAATACTTTTTAAAATGAATTCCAGGGAAAAAAGCACGTGGCAGGGATTGGTCTTAAGGGGAAGTTGACTGGCACCACACATACAGTAATTTTTGTTATTATGACATAAGTCATCCATCTTCCAGCATGTGAATGATTTTTATTATGCCTCCAAAGAAGACAAGGATGTCCCTATTGTCCACATGTAGCTGTCTGTGATTAGGCAGTGAAGGCACAGACCCCTTAACCCATGAACATTCAAACCACTGGCCCCAGTCCCTGAACAATGTATGCCACATGGCCTTCAGAAGCATTGGTATGCATCCCTGCCATTGGCCTGTGTCATTTTAAAGCACAGCAAAATCAGTTTTTAGAGGGACTCTCAGTAAGTTGGAGGTGTCTGTGCTCCTTGCAGGTGGGCAGGATTGGACGCCCTTTAAAGGTCACTTCCAACCCAAGCCATCCCATGGTTCCATGATTTCAGTGTGTTCTTGTTTTGTTCTTGCTGGTTGGGTTTGCCAAGATCAGTAAAACCAGCACAGGAAGGATGTGGGAATCCAGGGCGTCCCTCTGGCTGCCCTGGCAGGTCTGGGACCCTGGCAGGGGTCAGAACCCCCTGTACAGAGCCCTGAGAGACACTGTCTGTGATCTCTGTCCATGGAGAGGAGTTTTCAATCTTACAGGATCAATTACCAGCTCTGAGTGTTTGATATCAGTAATAATTAAGTGTGACACGGGTGCAAAAGTAAAATTTTAGGATTCTAGATGAGGGGTTCAGAGGGGACAAGATGGAGGAATTGGGTGTGCCTTGTCCTTTTCCTCCTTCTTCATGCCCTCCATGTTTCACTGTGGTGTTGGCATTTTTCTGTTGGTTCAGGCTGGGGACACACTGTCCAACGTAGATGACAGATATTGGCACGTTATTGTAAATCCAGCACAGGTAGTTTCTGGTATTTAATGTTTGTAACATCCCACTGAGGGCAGAGCCCCACACGCTGCCCTGCAGGACAGAGCTGAGGCAGGACAGCAGAACATGTTAGAGATAAACAGAATAAACCACCTTGAAACCAGCACAGACCAATTATGGCTTCTGCTTTGGCAACAGGGCTGAAAGACAGAGACTTTCTACAATCTCGGAATCATCAATACCCACAGATTCTGACAGAAGGAAAATGTGACTCTGGTAACCCACAGCAAACCCTTCCCCTGGTGCTCTGCAGAGCCCACCTTCCCTTCCCTCCCTCCATCTCCCTCCACCAAGCCTGGCACAGCGTTCAGGCCAGCAGAGGAGCTGGTTCAGGGGTTCACCGTGGGCTTGGCTGTGCCCCTGGACATCACCCTGGAATGTGTGTCCTTCACCCCTGCCCCAGGGCACCATCTCCTGCCATGAGCTGCTAATCCCACTGATGGTACATGCTGCGGGTGGAGATCACCTCTGGGTGTCCTGGGCCAGAATATCAGTTATATTTAATTAGCATTTACTCATCAGTGCCTCAGGCAGTCCCTCAGCCTCAAACCGTGCTGTGGGCAGCAAGAACCACAGAGCTCCTGGAAGGGCCTGGCTGCCCTTGGATCTGTGCACAGCCCAAGGAGGGACAAGTCCAAGGAGACACGAGGCACAGCAGCACCATCCCAGCATTGATGGGGCCTGTTTGAAACACAGGCTGCAGGTGGAGATGGGCTGGTTCACCCTGGGAGGGGAGCAGGGATGGAGGCTTGCCAAGGATGCAGCCTGCTCCAGTCCCCAACAAAATATAAACTCCTTGTCCCTGGTTAACCAGGTCCTGCAGGAGAACAGCTCTCTGATGCTGCAGCACCCTTGCAGGCCTTTCAAACACTGCATCACTTAAACCCAGCAGTTTTCCTTGCTCATATATTGTAGAGCCATGGAGTGGTTTGGGATTCGAGGAATCTTTAAAGCCCATCCCTTAAAGTTCCATCCCTGCCATGAGCAGGGACACCCTCCACTATCCCAAGTTGCTCCCAGCCTTGTCCAGCCTGGCCTTGAACACTTCCAGGGCTGGAGTAACCACAGCTTCTCCAAGAAACCTGTGCCAGG
Source organism: Taeniopygia guttata (assembly GCF_048771995.1). Classification (NCBI taxonomy): domain Eukaryota; kingdom Metazoa; phylum Chordata; class Aves; order Passeriformes; family Estrildidae; genus Taeniopygia; species Taeniopygia guttata. The sequence continues at coordinate 4,176,434 of NC_133063.1, read as the reverse complement.
CTCTCACCACCCTCGCAGGGAGCAATTTCTTCCCATTATCTACTCCAAACCTCCTCCCTGGCAGTGTGAAGCCATTCTCTTTGTCCTGTCACTCCAAGCCCTTGTGAATAGTCTCTCCATGTTTTTGCTGGCTCCTTCAGGCCCTGGGAAGGAGGGTCACCTCAGAGCTTGTCCACTGCAGGCTGAGCAATCCCAATTCTCTCAGCCTTTCCTGACACCAGAGCAGCTCCATCCGTCTGACCAGCCTGGTGCTGGCTCTGGGCTCTCTCCAGCAGCCCCACGCCCTCCTGTGCAGGGACCCCGGGCTGGAGGCAGCCCTGAAGGTCAGGCAGTGGGCACAATCCCCTTACAACCCCAGGCAGGGCTGTGGGGTCAGCCCAGTCCCTTCTGGGGATGCTTTGGGTGCGAAGGCAACACGAGTTCAGCATCCCTGTCCCCACCAACTGGTTTGAATAAGTGATGGGCTGAAAACCAGGAACATTTGTTCTGGTGAATATTAACGTGCATCCCTGGGTGCTGATGTTTATCTGGCCAGGCCGTTTAAATAATTGGAAAGTACATGCATGAGTTCAAAGCCATCAGCCAAGCTGTTGCCTTCGCCTGCCCTCACCCGTGTGCGTGTCAGGCCAGGCGAGCTCCACTGGCCTGATGTTTTGTATTTGGGCAGCTTCAAAGGCCTCTGTGAATGCATACAAGGTGATTGCCTGCACAAAGCACCTCTGCCTGCACTAAAATGAGCAGGAAAGAACTGTATAAAGCTGGTTTATTTTATTTTTCTTCTTTTTTCTTCTTTTTTTTTTTTTTTGTTTCAATTGCCCTTCCCTTAACAAGCACTGATGGGCCACATGCAAATCTTGCCTTCCCTTTTTACTCCCTACAGCCATACTGATAATTTAAACATCTCGCGCTTTAGGCAGATCCCTGATGGCAAAAAAATTAATATTTTAATTAAAGTGGTTCAGACTGAGTCTCTCTCATTCCTCAGATGCTTCTTTTACAAAGGACATTTGTTTACAAGGCTCAGCTGGATTTTTCTCAAGAAGTTCCCTAAGCATTTCAGTTGCCATCTGTGCACCTCTGTTGTTCAAGTGCATTAGCAGAAGTTCCCCAGTTCCATCTAAACTGATAAATTCATCCAGTCCCCACTTGATATCACCACAGAGCAGCTGTTTGTGGAGTTGTTTAATCTCCATCAGGACGCTGTGGTTAAAAGCCAGGCTTGCATCCATATGAAAACACAGCTCTGCCTCTGCAGGTCTTGCCAGGCCAGGGGTGTCTGAGGCTGTTCAGAGCTGGATATTTAACATTTCCATGAAAACCAGGCTGGCTGCATGTCTCCCTGGAAACCTTGTGCGACCCAGGAGGACGATCCTCTTTCCTTGGTGTTTTGCACCCACAGGTTGTGGGTTTTTTTCCCCCCCATTCATTTTGGGAGATGCAGAGATCACTGTGGTGGGGTACATGGGGCAGAAGGTGGGACTAAGACTGGTGTTTATTCAAGGAAATATGTTCTGTGAAAGCCTTTCTTTTAATCACCTCAAGTGATTATGTTGCACCGTGTTTTGTCTGCAGGCAGCAAGATGTGGACAGTTAGGCTCTCCTTAAATTACATCTGACAGAGAAATGGAATCTAGATTATTTTTAAATCTCCTTATTTCCCTTCTACATCTTCCAATCTTCCATCTTTCTCAGTGACAGCTGGGGTGAAATGCCCATCACAGAACTTCCTCCCCAAGGGTAATTACAGGGAAGAGAAATTGTTTTCTCCAACATTTGTGCAGCAGAAAAAATAAGAACTACTTTTCTCATATGTTTCTTGAAAAATTTTCATCAAACAAATAAACCAGACGTGAAGCATCAGGCTTGCTCAGTGTTAGTGTCTCAGTCCTCTCTCCAAGTGCAATACTGTTGGGCTCGCAGCCAGGAATCACTCTTTTAAGTGACCTGATGCTTTGGGAGAACAATTTCTCCTCCTAGCACAGCTGGGTTTGTCTTTGTGCTCTGGCCCTGCTGAAGACAACAGCATTTTTATCATCAGCCTGGAGGGATTCACTGATCTCAAAGGATTCAGGCTTCCAGCTCCTGTATTTCGATCCACATTAGGTTTTGGCTGGGCTCTCCCTAACAGCCCTTCAATTTCAGGAACTCTGTTTCAGCCACCAGCTACAACTGTCTCCCCCTGAAAAAGTCCATCCTTCCCAAGACATGTGCCCCACAAGAGGAGGGCAAGGAAGTAGCTGCAGGGAGCTGTCAGCCAGACAAAGCTGTGAGCAGCTCACATTTTCTGTCTGTGTCCCCTGTGGCCCCAGGAGCGATGAAGGTGGAGCAAAGAGGATGTTCCAGCCTCTCTTCTCAGGATGGCATGGTGGGGTGCAATATAGATACAGCATATTCTGTAGGGCCAAAAGGTGCATGGCTTGGCTGGGGTTTGCCTCTCCTAATTTTATCTAAAAAGTAAACCCTGGGCTGAAGTGGTCGCCCACAACTTAAATTACAGCAGGGACAAGGCCAGCACAGCCTTGGGCACTCACATCCAGGACCAACCCCTCAGCTGGCACGGATATAACAGCATGGCTCTCCACAACCCTGCACTGCTGTGGATGCAGAGAGCCCCGAGACAGCACAGGATGTGCTGCTGGGACAGCTGTGGCTGTGCTTTCCTGCCTCCTCCACCTCATCTGCAGTGACCAGGCAGTATTAGGACTCTGATGAGCAAAGGGGATCAGCTCAGATCAGAACAGTCTGGGCTATGCTGTGGAACACCAGCATCTTTCCTGCCACCCCACCCAGAAGCAAGCTCCATCCCCAGGCACCACCACCAGCTCCAACATTTTTGTCTTCATTTCACTGGGCACCTCCTCTCTGTGTCAGGAACCTTCCATCCTGACAGAGGCACTCAGGGTTCGAAACACAGAATGGTTCAGGTTGGAAGGGACCTTAAAACCCATCCTGTCCCACCCCCTGCCATGGCAGGGACAACTTCCACTATCCCAGGTTATTCCAAACCCCATCAAGCCTGGGCTTGGACACTTCCAGGGATCCAGGGGCAGCCACAGCTGCTCTGGGCACCCTGTGCCAGGGCCTGCCCACCCTCCCAGCCAGCAATTCCTAATTCCCAATATCCCATCTGTCCCTGTCCTCTGGCAGTGGGAGCCATTCCCTGTGTGCTGTCCCTGCCTGCCTTGTCCCCAGTCCCTCTGCAGCTCTCCTGGAGCCCCTTGAGGCCCTGGCAGGGGCTCTGAGCTCTCCCTGGAGCTTCTCTTGTGCAGGGGAACAGCCCCAGCTCTGCCAGGCTGGCTCCAGAGCAGAGGGGCTCCAGCCCTGGCAGCAGCTCCGTGGCCTCCTCTGGGCTGGATCCAACAGCTCCTTGTCTTTCCCATGCCCAGGAATTGCTGCTGTCAGCTTTCCACACTTCACGGGGCCCCAGCGCTGTGGTGGCTGCGAGCAGGGCAGACAAGGGGAAGGACCTTCCTCTGCTGCCTCCCCTCAGGATTTTTTGGGTTTTTTTTCCCAGCAGGTGACTCCCAGAGTGCATGACTGAGACTCTCCCTCCTCACACCACAGCTCCTGGCCCCACGTCACAGTGAGGAGCCTGGCACAAGTGGGGAGCCATCCATGGGATCCCAAAGCTGGGCTCCAGGCATTATTTTATCAAGTTACAGCTGTGGGGAGCAGATGATGGCACAGCCTGCCATGCTGGAGGAGGCACCAGCTGATCCTGCAGCACTGGCAGCCCCAAACACTGTCACCTGGGGCTGTCTGTGGAGAAAATCACAGCTTTGGGATGAGTGGGTATGATCTGACGGAAGCAACAAAAGAAATGATGCAGTGTGGTGCCTTCTGAGTGCAGAGATGAGCCTACCCCTGCTCCTGCCAGCGGGAAAAATACAAAACATTTAATATTTGTTGTCCCAGTGGTGGCTTTTCAGCAAGGGTTTAGAATCACAAGGAAGGACACACTTAATGAGGGGTGAAACACAGGAAAATGAAGCAGCTCAGCTCAGGTTTCCCCCTGAAAGATGTGAATGGGGAATCCTGTGTGTCACTTTTCTGCTGGGATATTGGGGGCAGCTTTGAGGAATCCCAGCCCTAAGGAGAAGGGATCACCCAGGACTTGTAGGTGATCGTGATCAAAGGAATGAGAAAAGTCAGAGGGACTGTGAAATCTTGCAAAATTTTGTGAGTTACACACTTGTCATGGAAATTGGTGTGTAAATCCCTGTGTGCTGCCCCGGTGCAAGCACACAGCTGTGGGGTTTGGGTAACGGGGTAGGGTGACAGGGAAGAGAGAGAAATAAATTGAAGGCAGGAAGGAAGGAAGGGAGGGAGGGAGAAATAGAAGTCTCCAGTATTGGCTCCAGCACTGATCCATCCAGCTGATGGGATGTCCTGGGAGTGCCCAGGCTTCGTGGGGACACCTTTTATAGAGAACTTTTCCTCACCTGGAGAGAAGTTTCTCACTTTTTGTGCAAATCAGTTCTCATGCACAGCCAGTTCTTTTGAACCTTTCTGGAAATGGTTTAGAGGTTTCAGACCTCTTGGGTGGCCTTGTGTCTCTACAGTCACAGATTCCCAGGATCCGTGAAGTTGGAATAGGCATCCATGACCATCAAGTCCATCCTGTGACCAATCCCCACCTCGTCACCAGCCCAGAGCACTGAGTGGCACATCCAGTCTTTCCCTGGACAGCTCCAGGGATGAAGACTCCAACACCTCCCTGGGCAGCTCCTTCCAAGGCCTGATCACCCTTCCCAAGAAGGAATTTTCCTCCATATCCAACCTGACTCTCCTGATACAACTCAAGGTTGTTCCCTCTCCTCCTGTCCCTGTTCCCTGGAGCAGAGCCTGACTCTTCCCCCTGGCTGTCCCCTCCTGTCAGGAGCTGTGCAGAGCCACAAGGTCCCCCTGAGCCTCCTTTTCTCCAGGCTCAGCCCCTTCCCAGCTCCCTCAGCCCCTCCTGGGGCTCAGCCCCTTCCCCAGCTCCGTTCCCTGCCCTGGACACGCTGCAGCCCCTCAGTGTCTCTCTTGTCCTGAGGGCACAGAGCTGTCCCCAGCACTGGAGGCGCCTCAGCAGTGCCAGCACAGGGACAGGCACTGCCCTGGGGCTGTGTCACACCCTGGCTGGGACAGCCCAGGGGCCTCTTGCCCTTTCTGGGCACCCTGGGCTCATGTCCAGCTGCTGGCACCGCCACCCCCAGGGCCCTTCCCACCTTTTCAGCCCCTCCATCCCATCCTGGAGCTGCAGGAGGTTGGGGTGACCCCAGTCCTGAGCCCTGGGGGAACCCCATGAGTGCCCAGCCCCAGCTGGTTGTGGCCCCTTTCCCCACCACTCTCTGGACCCAGCCATCAGCCTCTTCTGAGACCACCTAAGACTGAACCTGTCCAAGCCCTGTACTGCAGCTTTTCCAGGAGAATGAAGTGGGAGACAGAGACAAAGGTTTGCTCAAGTCCATGGCCACTTCTTGACCTCATTCCTGCCCTGAGCCAGGCTGCTCTTTGCTCCAGGAGCAAGAACAAGGTTTGTCCCAGAAAAGAGCGGCTCTTCCTCCATATGGCCCCATCTCCAGCCACATTCTGCTGTTCCTCATGTGTGCTCTTACCAACAGCCCTTGGCTCCACAGCCCTGCACGTCTGTGTTTGGGACATGCACATCATCCCCTCACCTGCTGGGCTCCTCCAAGATACTGTGAGCAGCAACTGAGCAACAGAAATTTTAGATTTGAAATTGTGGGGAGACCCAAAACCCCTGAAAAAATTATGTCCCCAGCTGGCCAGGTATCCTCCTGCTGCTCCAAATTTTAGGGCAGGGGGTGGGATTGCTCAAAAATAAGGAGAGGACATTTGCTTTGCTTGCAGCAAGCATTTGTTACCCTTAAGGGATTGCTGAAGGGGAGTGTTGACAACAAAATATGATTATTGGGCATTTCCATGTCATTTTACATTTTAAAGATGCCCTTCAGGCACTAAATAGACATTAAACATGAGCTAATCTTTTGTTATAGCTCCTCTGCAGCTGTGAGATGGGATTAGGGCTCAAATTGGGTGGGTATTGGAAAAAAAAAAAAAAAAGAAAAGGAATTAATTAAAAATATTCAAGTGCTTCTAACGAATTTAAAAGGGTTCATACCATGGTCCATGTGCTATGGACAATAGTGAGCACTCGTACACTCCACATTAGGCTTGTAAAGAACATCCTGGGCAATGCTGAGTCAGTGCAATTCAAAACTAGTCAAAGGGGTGGCAAAATCACAGAATCCCAGAACAGTTTGGGCTGAAAGGGAACTTAAAGCTCCTCTCATTCCACACTCCTGAGATCTTGGTTCACCATCTGCAACGTGTGGATGAAAGGACTCACGCAGCAGACAGAGATGATGGAAAACATGCAGATTCAGTAATGAGGATTATACACAGGCCCTCCCTAATGAGTGATGCAGGTTAATTGCAGCTCTTTAGCTGAAGACTGGGGGGTTTTGTGTCCTTAGTGGATTATTGTGTAAATGGCATTGGGTGGCTGAGTGGTCAGCGGCACCTGTGTGTGATCCCAGAGGGGACAGCTGCAGGGTGGCCACTCTGCAGAGCAGCTTTCCCATGAGATTATTCCCACTGCTCATGGGAATGATCCAGCTTCAGTGTCCCCCTGGATGGTCTGCCAGCCCCCTGCACCCCGAGCACCTCCGACAGGAGGGGGAGGCTGTTCCTCCCAGCAGCCCTGGGCAGGTTCTCAGCAGCTTTGGGAAGCTGTTGTTTCTTCAGTGACTAATGGCTCAAGGAACTGACTTTTGGGTTCAGTGTTTTCAAACCAGGAGTCTGAGGCCCTGAGCAGCTTCCCCAGGCCAGAGAGTGACGCTGCTCTGCCCCACAGCTGGACCACAGGAGGGTTTTGAGGCCGGAGCTGGCGTCACCGAGGTGAGGTGACTTGTCTGATGTGACAAGGACACAGGTGGTGGCACTGGGAGCTGACTCAGGAGATCTGGGCACGGAGTCCAGCCCCTGAACCGCAGCCCTGTCCTTTCTCTGACTCTTTGCAGAGCATGGCTGCAATGGAAGATCCAGGTGGATGCTCTGGGAAGCAGAGCAGCACTGGGCTGCTGCTGGGACCTTGACCACAGAAGTGGTGGTCACCACTGACTCCAAGGACAGCATGGGGTGGTGCTTCTCAGCACCACGGGGCTGCTCAGTGTCCTCAGGCCTGCAGCAGACCTTGCCAGGGGTAGGGCATCACTTGCAAGGGGGTTAGGTTGACCCTTATGGTCCCCCATGTCACAGTACCCCAGCCCATTGCTCTGCAGCCCTGCCTGGCGGGGAGGTGCTGGTTCCCCAGTGAAGTGGATGGAGGGAGAGCTGCACACTCAATAATCCCCAGCCAGGAGACTGCCAAGAGGAAATGCACTTCCCGTAAAGCAGGCACTGTTACCGACTTTGTTTGCTGGAATTGCTTGAGTGGTAATTACGCTCCCTTAATATTGACATATTTAAATAGTTTCCAAGCATAATAGGAGTCCTGCCCCGCTCCTTCCACCTTCTTTTCCAAATTTCTGTGGTGAGCTTTCGCTTTGAACAAGAGATTATCTGGAAGGGCGTGACTTGCCTACGTCTCGTTTCCTGAACAGCAGCCCAGATGTTCTGCTCTCTCTCACGGTGCTTTCTGTGCACTCAGTGTCTGCTGCGCTGCTCACAGAGGAGCCACAGGGGTCTGTCATGCAGAAGAGGAGCTCTCCATGTCCATTGTGCTGCTCCACATGTGAGCTGCTGGCCGTGGCCCCCCGCTCACGCCGGGATGCTGACAGGGTAACACGCGGCAGCGGCAGCGCCGCTCACATATTTGTGTTTCATTCATTTTGTTCCGAGACATTCTGTCCCCAGCACAGCGGCCAAAAAAGGCCATTCCCTCCTGACGCTGCTCCGTGCGTGGGCCACTCTCATGAATGCTGCAGAAGAAGGATTTGTTTTCCCAGGAAAAACAAGTCACGCGAGAAGCGTGGTGGAAACCTGGGCCACTCCATGCCCTGAGTGGCCCCCTGCCTTCCTCTTTCTGCCTGGCAGCCCATGCACAAATTTATCTTGGGCAGACCCCCAGATTTGGTACTTTTCCCCCCACCAAACAAACTCCCTTTTCTCCCTCACTGCATTGCTCACAGGTTGGTCCCTCTCTCCCTCTGAGCATCCATCCAGAGCAGTATCCAGGCATGGCTTATACAGACTCCTGCTCCTCCCAGCTCTGGGCAGCCTCTGGGTGGTCTGGTCTTTGCAAACCTCTCCCTGGGTTTTCCTCTCCACCCTGAGAAAGATTTTTTCATAGAACCACAGAATCCCAGAACAATTCGCGTTGGAAGAGACCTGAAATCTCATCCAGTCCCATCCGTGCCATGGGCAGGGACACCTTCCACTATCCCAGGCTGCACCAAGCTCCTTCCAGCCTGGCCTCAGACACTTCCAGGGATCCAGGGGCATCTGGGAAAAAAAATTTTCTGTCACAAGTGCTGCCTGACCGCAGAGGAATTCCCTGACCGGTTCTGCTCCGTGCCCAGGGTCTGTGTGGGCTGGACACCCCGTGGGGCTGCTCTCTGGGGACAGAGGCAGTAGCAGAGGACCAAAAGTCCTTTCCACTATGCAGGACTTGGGCACCTTGCAGACACCTCCTCTCCTCCAAGAGCTGTGGCACTATCAGCCCTCACTTTTATCTGAGGTACTGCTCTGCTGAAGATGAGCATCCAGTTGGCCAATTTGCCACATTGCCTTGGAACTCAAGCAAGGAAGGCATTCTCACCCTTGTTTGGTGAAAGCAGGAAAAACTCTCGTGCATGCCTTGAACTACCATGGAAAAGGCTCAAAATCACCCAAAAGTGAGAAATTTCCCTGGGAATTTCTGTAGAGGATGGAGGAGAGACTACTTGTCCTGCCAGGACCCTGGCTGGGTCGTAATTGCTTTCACAAAAGGGGGTGTGTGCGTATTCTAAGTATGTCAGAGGGATGAGAAGGCAAAGAACAAGCCAGCAAAGTGCCAGGGAGGTTCCAGAAAGGGATCTGGGGAAATGCAGTGCGAGGCAAGGGTGCAGGGAGGCACCCAGGGTGGCTCCAGGCAGGCTCGGGCTTGGGCTCCAGGCGGTGGCAGCCGCCGTGGCCCCGCGGTGTTCGGGGAAATGGGACTTTACGTACTTTCCCCAGTAATACACAGAATTGCATCAAAGAAATACCTGGCTGTCAACATCAGCGTATCCTCCCAGAGAAAATGATCTTGGCAAGGCCTCGAGCAGGCCCAGCGTCTCAGGCCAAGAGCCAACAGTGTTTAGTACAAGTTTCTTCATCTCCCTGTCTTTCATCATCTCCCACACGCACCCCACCAAGCTGCCATCCCAAGGGTTACTCTCGAGGTAGGAGAAAGCTGCTAAGCAAAGACACTCTTAAAACTTGGAAGGGCAGTGCTGCAAAGGCATCAGTAAAAACCCCAACTTCCCTCCACCCTTCCTGAGCCTCACCCCTCTCCACCTGGCCTTACGCTGCCAAGTTGCAAAGTGGAAAATCCTCTTCAGAGTCTGTTAAATCCAGAGGACACAATGGACAACTTCTGGTCATCATCAGGGCTGGGGGCACTGACTGGGGAGATGTAGCAGGCCGTTATTCCCAACTTCATGAACCCCAATCTGGGCTCCAGACCAAAGGAAAAAGTCCTGGATCACCAGCCAGGTTTCTGCAGGCTGTGATTTGGACCATTTCAGGGATGCTCTCCATCCCACTGTATCTTTTCTGAGGGAGGAGGTAGGGTAAGGGTCTGCCACAGCATGGGCAGCTGCTGCTCTTGCTGCTGCTGCTGCTGCTGTGCACCAGAGAAGTGAAAGATGGGCTTCCCAGGACAGATCCTAAATTGTTTGGACCTGAAGAGGACTGTCAGGCCTTGAAGATTACCAGAGCCAGATGTGATGCTGAAGCACTCTGGTACAAACAAGGCTTTTGATGTCTGCTGACTGCAGAGCAGCCCAAATGTCCCAAATGGAAATGTCACAAGAGTGAGGTTGGTAGCTGCACAATCACAGCTAATCTGCCCCCACTTAATGCTTGTAGCCACAACAAAAACACGTGGCACCAGGTTACAGAGCAGGTGAACCTGGCACCAGCAGCCTCCTGGCTCGAGATGTGCTGTCCTGATCCTCCTGCACACCCCAGAGCCTGCAAAAACCTCGTGTCACCTCAAAGTCCTGCCCCAAATGCAGCTGAGGTGTCACTTGTCACCTGTGGCCACTACTTTGTGTCCATTTCTTCTGGTGGTGTTCTACACACCCAAACCCTGGCAATGCTGTGATCTCACTCAGGGCCCTCCATCACACAGGGTGGTACGTCAGAAAGGGGCTCATTTTATAGATAATAAATCATAAAATCAATCATAAATAACCGTGATGTGCCATTTTGACATGTGTATCTGTAAATACCTGTCTCTATGTAATTGTACTGCATATACACATGTGCACACTCTACACATACAGATGGGATGTGGGGAGGGAAGGGAAGGAGGGAAGGAAGGAAGGAGGGAAGGAGGGAAGGAGGGAAGGAGGGAAGGAGGGAAGGAGGGAAGGAAGGAAGGAAGGAAGGAAGGAAGGAAGGAAGGAAGGAAGGAAGGAAGGAAGGAAGGAAGGAAGGAAGGAAGGAAGGAAGGAAGGAAGGAAGGAAGGAAGGAAGGAAGGAAGGAAGGAAGGAAGGAAGGAAGGAAGGAAGGAAGGAAGGAAGGAAGGAAGGAAGGAAGGAAGGAAGGAAGGAAGGAAGGAAGGAAGGAAGGAAGGAAGGAAGGAAGGAAGGAAGGAAGGAAGGAAGGAAGGAAGGAAGGAAGGAAGGAAGGAAGGATGCAGTTTATGAGCCCTCTCCATCCCACCTTCACCAGGGCCACTTTCCTGGCCCAAATATGCTCTACCAGGAAGGAGAAGAAGCCAAGCAAGGAGACAAAGGTGGCCTGTAGTTTATGGCTGTTGTTCAGGTCAATAATATATTGATTACAATTTTGTGGCCTAAAAGCTTGGCCTTTTAAAGGGCAATTGGTGCCTGTGAGATTTGATTTAGGAGAAAGATAATAATTTAAACTTAATTTTCACTTTGTGTTTCTTCTGGGAGAAACTTGCAAGACTGTTTTTTTTTTTTTTGGGGGTGGGGGGAAGGTGAGAGTTTTTTCCTGGAGCCATCACAAAGAGCTTCATTTCAGGGTGAGAACATTGCTGTTGGTTGTCTCTGCTCCACTGCTCACCATGCAGAGACATGGACAGGACACAAGGCACCAAGCAGAACATTTATTCCGAAGCTCAGCCCAATAAATATAATGGATACTGAATATCCCACATCAAGGAAGGATGGCTTTCCTCCCTCTAGGAACAGCCTGACCAACGAAACAACACACGAGGCTGTTTTAGGAAAACCCCCACATTTTTAGGCCTTCAAGAAGCTGTTTTGTAAAAGGCTTTGAATCTGCAGACACAGTTTTGCACAAGTGGTTTATTCCCATTATTCTCAAGCTGATACAGTCCTTAGACAGGATAGACAGCTCGGGTGGGGCAGAGCACCCCTGTTCCCCTGCACCCCAAGCCCCATACCCAGCAGGATTCATGGAGAGGGAGCACTGCAAACTGGATGCAGGAGCTGTGTGGGGAGAGGAGATGGACCCTGACAACAGCTCCAGGTACAAAAATAGAAGCAGCAGGCTGAGGACAGCCGTTCCTAGTTTAAATCCCCAGTTTTTAATAAGCTCTTTTGCTCTTTGAAAAGCATTTTTTTGTCGTTTCATAAATAGGAGGAGGGGCCAGGGTAGCATCATCAGGACGTCACCTACTTTGTCACTGCTCCTCTACAGATCCTCAATTGTCCCTGGGTGCCACCACATTCAGGGCTTTCAGCAGCACAAAGTGACTGCAAGGAAGACTGAAGTCTGCCATTTAGTTTGCCAAGACATCTGGCAAAAACATTATGTACAGCTGAACATTTCATCACGTCTGCCAAGACATATTCATTTTGGATTAATTTTAAGACAGTTTTTAAAGTGATGATGAAGGATTATGCCATGCGCTTCAGCAGCATTAAAAAAAAAAAAAAAATCATTTCTCCTCTTTAAGTCTCTCATTCAAATTGTCCCAGTTTGGCAGCTCCACGGTGCTTTGGAGTCATGATCTGAAGGGATGCACCAGTAGTGACATTTTCATTTATCCAAGTACGTGTAAGTGCTGTCACACTCCATGGGTGGCAGAGCATCCAACACCAAACACTCCTTGGGGGCAATTCACGTGCAGGCAGCACAGCCCCAACATCCGAAATGCACCCACCAGCAATAACCCAGCATCAGTGACTGAATGAATACGAGCTGCAGTCTCAGCTGGAACCTGACTGCCCTCAAAATGCAAAGCATTTCTACAGAGCTGTTCCTCCAGGGACATCCCCGGTATTCCCAGTGCAGGGATGCCAAAATCTGCAGTCAGGGGCTTGCAAAGGAGGGATGTAGCTCATGGGTTGCTGCTTTTGAGTGAGCCCATGTAACTCTGCAGCCATTTCCATGGCCTAATCAGTATCTCTGGGCAGTCTGTGCCAGGGCCTGCCCACCCTCCCAGCCAGCAATTCCTAATTCCCAATATCCCATCCGTCCCTGCCCTCTGGCTGTGGGAGCCATTCCCTGTGTGCTGTCCCTGCCTGCCTTGTCCCCAGTCCCTCTGCAGCTCTCCTGGAGCCCCTTGAGGCCCTGGCAGGGGCTCTGAGCTCTCCCTGGAGCTTCTCTTGTGCAGGTGAACAGCCCCAGCTCTGCCAGGCTGGCTCCAGAGCAGAGGGGCTCCAGCCCTGGGATCTTTAAATTCCCTTCTAACCCAAACACTCTGTAATTACTTTAAACAACCATCTCCACTGCCCACGGCACCTCCCTGCCCTGCTCGCTGTGAGTTGCTGTTCCCAAAGTCACAGCAGGAAGTACAACTCCGCTGCTGGGGTCAGTGGAGGTTGCCAGAGCCGCCCTTTTGTCTGTGAAATACCATTATCTTCAGCTGTTATCAGGCAATGAGCGCTGCTGGTGACGTGCGCTGATGTCTCATGCAGGAGGATGGCCTGGAGCACTCCCCTGGTGATGTCACAGCAGCCTGGGGATGTCCTGCCAACAGACTCCTTCCCTGAAAGTGAAAAGAACAGGGGAACTTCCAGCCTTGTGATCCTTTCCCTGAACCCTTCACACACATCTGAGTGTCATGATTCGCCTGTGCAAAGCAGCATCAATGAGTAACTCCTAAGAGTTAAAAACTCAGCCTTCTGCCCAAGTCTAGAACAATTCCCAGCCCCATCCAGCCTAACCCCCACCACCAGCCTTGTGGCAGCCGGGACACCCTGCCCTGACAGGGACACCTGCACCATGCCCAGAGCTCACAGCCACCACGGCTTCTGCCAGGACCTGTCCAGAGCTGAGGCTGCAGAATCAAAGGGCTCAGGATGAGGCTGTTGTGTCTTGCCCTCAGATGTGCAGCTGGTACCTTAAACACTGCTAGCTAGCAATAACAGACAATAAATACGGTAATAACAACTCCCTCGAATCCCAAAATGAACAATCCAACACAACAGCAGCTGGCATACTGAAGTTTTCAGCATTGCCAGTACCAGTGGTATGGATTTTTAGGTAAGGTGGCCAAAGGGGAAATGGGTAGAAATAGGAAAGGATTTTCAGTGGTCAGGTGATTCTAGGAAGTGAAATATATTAGAAAACTCCTACTCTTCCAGCACAGAAGGTGGAGATTTTGCAGACCAAGCCCAGTCAATTACAAAAGAGCCTGGGGCTGACTAAATATGTGATTTGACCTTTACTTGGCTGAATTAGACAACATATGCAATGATAAAACCAGTAGAAAAGGTTGTACAAAATCTTTAGTTTCCAAAGAAGGCAGGGGAGTTGTTTTCTTCTTCCTTTCCTGTTTAACTGGTAGATCAACAATCTAGTGGCATGTACAAAACAGCTTGGGGTTTTTTTCCCCCGTACCTTGCCAATACTCTTTGGTTTTAGGCTATTAGGGTCAAGAAACGCCAGGAAATCTGTCAGGTTTTTGGACTGCTTTTGACAAAGTGAATGATGCCCAATGCATTTATCTCTTCCACCCCCCCCCACTCCCATCTCACTTTCACAGCAAGATCAGAGTTTCACTCCTCTGCCTGAGGGAGGATTTCTGCCTCACCAGGGACACGTGCACGAGGCTCACCCGCTTCACCAACAACTTCCACAGCAGCTGAGTTTCCTGCCTGTTTGGTCTTCTGGGAGGGATGGTCCTGAGAGCAGACCTGGCTTCTCCTGCCCAGCCCTGAAGGGATGGATTTCCTTCTCCAGAGCTGCTCAGGGAGCCCAGGCTGGAGGTGACACCAGTGATCAGCACTCAGAGCAAGAATATTATAATAGATTCTCAGATTGGGCTGGGTTAAAACCCATCTTGTTCTACCCTCTGCAATGGGCAGGGACAGTTTCCACTAACCCAGGCTGCTCCAAGCCCTGCCCAACCTGGCCTTGGACACTCCCAGGGATCCAGGGACAGCCACAGCTGCTCTGGGCACCCTGTGCCAGGGCCTGCCCACCCTCCCAGCCAGCAATTCCCAATTCCCAATATCCCATCTGTCCCTGCCCTCTGGCAGTGGGAGCCATTCCCTGTGTGCTGTCCTTCCCAAAGTCCCTCTCCAGCTGTCTCCTCCCTGCATGCAGGTACTTGAAAGCCACAGTTAGGGCACCCCAAATATGACTGTGGTCAGGAGAAGGTCCTGGTGCAACACCCACCCCACACCCCAAAACCAGAGACACCATCAGCTGAAATGGACAGAAGAGGGAATCTGAGGGTGCAGCAACACATCAGGTCTGGTCTTGTGTGGACAACTCTGTCCCTCCCTTGCTTCCCCCATGACTGTGCATTCCCAGTGCTCCTCCTGGCCATGGCCACTGTGACCATTAAAGCTGAGCTGGCCAGAGGTGACATTCCACATGACACTGCAGCATGACATGTTCCTTCTTTTACCTGAACACTGATTTACTTTATACAACAAATAAAATTACATTCTTCTTAGTTGTGCATCATGGAGGACATTATAAAACCTCCATCAGGTTGGGCGTGATGACCACGCAAATACCCGTGACATAAAACACACCACCAGGTATTTACTCTTTCATCTTTTTTATTTTTGTAATTACGCATAATAAATCTTTCACACAAAGTAATGAAAAGGATCCCTAAGATGAAGGAAAAAAAACAAAGTATTTGTGACTGTACCAGAGTGCAGATGTCAGGACACTGCCAGGCCCATGTCACGCTCCAGCTCTTGGGAGAGCCATTGGGGCCAGCACGGTTTTCTGCCTAAATCTTGGTCTGGCTCTGCTGTTTTGGCTTCAGATGGTAACTCCAGCTGTTCCAAACCAGCTGGGACCCAGGAGCAGGGTGTTTCATGAAGCACACAAGGAAATTACACCATCAGAACAAACCCTCTGCACCTTAGTGTCACCACACAGGAGGACAGCAAGAGAGAATTTTATGTGTGACACCGATGTTGGTTCAGCAGCTGTCAGACCTATTCCATCAGACTGCTGCTTTATGCACTCCTCTCCTGCAGAAGCCCTTTCACAGACACATCAGGTTTTCTGCAGTCTGACACCTGGCTGAGCAGTGTCTGCCCTGGCAGCGCCTCTCTGGTTCTGCTCACCCTGGAGTGTTTCAAACAGATGAACACTGAGCCAGCCCAGCAGCTTTAGGATCCACGGTTTAAAAGTGCATCTTCAGACTGACCTTTCCAAATCTGGGCACCCCTGTTGACTCACAAACACTCTTAGTCTTTTAATAAAGACAAAAATTACAAATCACTACAGTAACCAAGAATAGTTATCCCCTTTTGATGTCTGCTTAAGACCAAAACAAAACAGAATAAATCCAAAATATAGATCAACTTATGTGCAGCTCAGGCATTGTTCATTAATTTCTCCTATTTGCCTAAGAAAACACTGCATCTCCAGTCTTACCATCGTCTTGTCTCAAAAGCTTCTGCCATTTCAAAGTTCTAAATGCTCATGGGCTCTATGTATCCCTTTGCAGCTATATTTAAATAAATTTGGAAAGCATTTTTTTTTTCTTTTTTAATAAGCCAGCATTTCCATTTGTGTAGGACTCAAATGGACTTCTGTCTCTAAATAAGCAGATAAAAGGAAAGTACAATCTTAGCACATCCTTCAGAGGGATGAAACGGTGCAAGAAATTCTATTTAAAGCCATTCAAAGGACTTTCTGAAAGCAAACGCACCCAATTCCTCAGGTCAACAAACAGAACATGCTGGAGCAGGCAGTGAATACAGAGGGTTGCCACGCATCTTCAAGAACTAATTCACTGAAATTGAAGTTTTGGCATGCAATGCACTGCTGACAGTCCCCCACACAGCAGCACGTGGGACGAGGAGAGTGGGTGCACATGTGTGCAACAGGCATCCCCAAAATATGATCCCCACTTTGAAAAAAGGTTTCTTTCAAAATCACACCACTTCTTTTGCTTTTCCTACTGCTGAAACAGGTATATCAGGAAAGGGCACTTGAAAGCAACCAAAAAAGAGAGTATTATTCTACATTCAGATAAATTTATACTTCTGCCATAAAACTTTAAAAGCCAAGAGGAGGTTTTCAACACAGAGTTTTGTCAAGGATCCCCAAAACACACTGTCACCATTACACACAGATTTACAGGACATTGGTCTATTTTACAATCTTGCAATTATTTTCTTTGGACTTTTTTTTCACCTCTTTCCTTACACGTTCAATTTCCAGGAACAATTTTGCACAGGAGCACAGAAAAACAAGTCTGTAAGGGACTTGACTCCAAAAGCAGGTGTTTCTTGCCCTCTGGAGAGTATTTGTCAGTCAAACAACAACAACAACGAAAGACTTGCTATTGAAAATCCTCCCACAAACATCTAAATCAAGTGTTTTGAATCTGCCTGGGAGCTAACCTGATTAAGATGCTGTTTGCTTAGTTCCCTGGGATGACAGCATAGACAGCAATTTAAGGGCTGCAGCCTTGACAGTGCCACAGAAACGAAGGGCTGTGAGTGGAAACAAGGATTAGGTAACGACCACCCCACGGCAGCATCCAAGAGACCATAAAAAGCTTGACCCAAGGAAGCTGCCCGCTCAAAAGAGCCAAAAGTACAAACACTGCTTCCAAGTCAAAGCCTGCAATCCCATTTAGCCTGTTAAGTTAAAAGGACGATCAGGTTTGTGGTTGGTAGTAACATCATACCCCATGTGTAAGGCCTCATTTTCATCAGACAAGCTCTAGGTTACGGACTATAAACACAAGGTTGCCTACAAGCCATCAGTGCCCCACACCAGTCTGTCCCAGCATGAGCCTGGGCTGGACACTGGCTCTGGGGTCGTAGGGGGCAGTTGGAGGGGGTCAGGTTGGAAGGGGTGCAGAGGTTCAATTCCTGTAGGATGGAGTGGGGCTGGCCTGGCCGGGGTGTCCCTCAGCCCGAGTCCATGGTGAAGAGCTGGATGTCACGGGGGTTCCAGTACAGGGCCACAGCAGAGTTGTACACCAGGGACCACACGTAGGGGATGAAGAACTCCTCAGGCTGCTCCTCCTCCACGTACTTAAACTTCAGCTCGGGGAACTTCTGCAACAAGAAGCCAGAGTTCAGTGAGGGAAGGTTTGCGTGTCTGCTTACAAACACACGGCCCACGTAAACACTGAAGAAAGAGGTTTGATGAAAAAAATAATGGAAAGAACTAAACCATTAGAACCCAAGGAAAATATTTATAGGATAAAGAGATCATTTATAATTTCTTCTTTGAATCAAATGCTACATTAGCATATTGTAACCGAGCCTTTTACTGTTGGTCAATCCATCTGCCTGTTAACAGACTGAACACGTGAATCCTTTACAAAGCACAGAGGTCTTAAGGAAAACTCATTTTTAGCAGCCCTTCAAAGGCCTTCTTGCTTGTGCACGTAAAAAAGTCTTTATTGCATTTTCCCTTAAAAAAAATTTGCAATTAATTGTACTTGTCTCCTTAGCAGGAGAATCCCCTTGAAAAGGCTGAAAGCATAAACACAGTTTATGGTCTCATAGGATCACAGAATAACCCAAGTTGGAAGGGACCCCAAAGGACCACCCAGCCCAGCTCCTGCCCCACACAGACCCCCAACAATCCCACCCTGTGCATCCCTGGCAGTGCTGTCCAAAGGCTCCTGGAGCTCTGGCAGCCTCGGGGCCGTGCCCATTCCCTGGGGAGCCTGGGCAGTGCCAGCCCCTCTGGGGAACAGCCTTTCCCTGATATTCCACCCAAACCTCCCTGGCACAGCTCCAGCTGTTCCCTGGGTCCTGTCCCCAGTCACCAGAGAGAAGAGACAGACATGCTGCAACCTAAAGTTCCCATTTTTTCCCTCCCAAAGCAGTGCACACTGCAAACCCACCAGGTTCACTGTTGTTAAGTGCATATTTTGGAAAGAGCTTAGTCTACTTTTGTATTGTGCTCTTCACTTTATCCACTTCTAAATGTTGCCTGTGTCTGAGCTTGGCAGAGTCTCAGGCAAAAGCCGCATTACAATGATCACTGGGGTAAGATAAAACATGACCCATTTTATTATTTATAAGGCTGTGGCTAAGACTAAGAATAAACTCCACCGTGTGACATGATCAGAACAAGCACAGCAATGGCTAAGGAGCCTCTTTGCCCATTAATAATGAAGGGATTCCCTATCCTATTTCTTGAGCTCAGTGTCCTGTTTCCTTAAGGGTACAAGAATTCTGGCTGGATCAGTGTCCTTTGAGGGGGCATTTCTTGGACACTTGGTTTTCAGGGTTAGGTATTTAATTTCTATGCTCCCATGTTATTTATACTCTTGGAGTCAGAAAACATGTACACTTGTAGAAAAGTTGTAGAAAACATGTGGATGTGGCACCTGGGGACATGGGTTAGTGGTGGCCTTGGCAGTGCTGGGGGAACAGCTGGATTCGAAGATCTTGGAGGCCTTTTCCAACCTAAAGGATTCTGCACTATCTCTGTTCAAGGAACTGAGGCAGCTAAAAGGTAAGGTTGTTAAAGGCTCTTCTGCATCTAACTCCTGTTGAGTTCAAAGCCCAGAATCTCAAAGGTACATCAGCAAGTTTAATTTCCTGTGTCAGATACGCAGTTTGTGGTAGAGAACTCTCCCACAACCGTCCTGTGCATCTAAACCACCTTCTAGCACCTCTCTGCAACCTCTCTTCTCCAAGTCTGTTTTGACCAGCCTGTTTAATCATCTGCATCACTTTGGTTTTTTTCACTCTTACAGGCACACTCACCCCCACCTCTCACTTCCAATCTCACAGCCTCCTGCCATGCCAACTCTCTTTCATTGCATCCTTATCCTCTCTCTTTAGCATACTTTTCTCTTTTGTACTCGCCCAACCTTTCTTTTCTCACTGGCCTTGTGAGATCCTCCTTTTCATTAACATTCTCTATCCCTTCCCAACTCAGCTCCAAGTTCTCAAGTTGACCCTGTCTTCCCCCTCTGCTACTCCCCTAACCAAGCCCTCATGTATATTTTCATTAGTATTTATTTTTTTTAAAAAGCCCTGACATTCTACTCTGCTTATCCTCAGTGTAATCTTCCCCACTTCCTTCCAAAACTTCCTGGCTTGTGGTCAGTGTAGACAGGAGCATGTTCTGTTCAGCACTGCATCAGCAGAATGAATGGTTCGACCTCAGGATTACACCATGGCAACACTTCCAGCCAGAGGAGTCTTACACAGCTGCCACTCTTCACCCAAGAGGAGGCATGCTTCACACCAGGGATGCAGCCCATGGTAGCCCTTCTGGGAGGGAAGGAGGGGAAAGTGATTAAAGATTTTAATTTGAATTGAATTAAACACTACTTGCTTTTTCACCTTCAGGTCACAGATGCAGCTACTGGCTTTGCAAACATTCTTGGCAGTAGCCTGGGACTGTTCTTGGGCTCTTGGGCAACTTAAAAACCATGTTCAGCCTTAGAACAACAGGCAAAATTACATCAGAAATTCCTACAGCTGTATCTGAGGTGCTTAGGTCTTGCTATCCCATTATCTCACAGCTAGAAGGGCAACATAAAATGGCTCAGGTAGCATTCATATTTTCAGGCAATAAGCCATGCATTGATTTTATTATTCAGCCTCTCTTCAGGCTGATCAATATTGCCATTTATTGCAATCGTACCGTAGCAATTTAATAATCAATTTCAGATTAAAGGCTGTAACTCACTGCAGTCAGCCTGGACTCTCTGACACTCAACATATCCTTTGAACAGCCTGGGGGGGTGTCTTGGAAATGCAGACAAGGAGAATGAGATTTTTAAGGAGAGCAGTAATACACACCGCCACTACATATACACAGTTTTGATTGAGTCTGTATAAAAAGAATGTAGATAACATTAGGAGCGATGGATTTTTGATGGTCCACCTGAAAGCAGGCTCAGGACAGCTCAATGCATTGCTGATGAGACATGAAAACTCCATGTTTAGAACTCCAGGCCAGCAATTCAAACCCACATTCTTTAGATGACTGCAGTGACCCACAGCTGTGTGCTGGCCATGTTTTCTTATTAATTTAAAATGAGAAAGGCCCAGCATGGAGAGAACTGCACCAGTATCTTTGGGGTGTGGATGCAGCACTTGGGAATATGGTTTAGTAGTGAGCACAGTCCTGCTGAGTTAATGTTTGAACTCAATGATCTTAGAGGGCTTTTCCAACCTCAATGATTCTATGATGTAACTTCCAAGATTAACCATGGCAGCCATCCACTGCTGAGATAAAAAACTACCTACACTGTTTCACTAACAGGGTGTTCACTGAAAACAGAATTTGTCAACAAACAAAATAATCAAAAGTTTATTCGTTATGAGAATGACTTTATAACTATTTGTAACAGTAGGATGTAAGCACCAGGTAAAAGGCTTGATCAATGTGAAAAAGCTTTAAGATTTTCAAAAAGCTTTTCAAGATTTTCAGGTGACAGTCCGAGGAATGTCTGAATTCATATTTGTGTGATTTGTCTCCTGTATGTCCTGCTTCAAGTGAGAGATCAGGAGCTGCAGACACACAGGAGTGGACACTGTAAAGCAAACAGGCCACATGGGTCTCAGGGCACTCCCAGAAATAACCCAGCTAGCACTGGTGAGGACTTTATAATGGTTAACAAAATTGCCAAAGTGGCATGTCAAACCTGCAGTGCACAAATCTATTTTCTTCTGCCTCGCTGCTGTTGTGTCCAACTTACTTCTGGAAAAACACTGGAACCCTAGCTGGTGACACTCCAATGAACCAGATTTTTAGCACCACTTAAAAAGAGAGACTGTGCTAAGACATCTTAAATGGCAATCTTAATGACACAGGAAAAGCCTTGGAATTTCATCCCTTTTTTCCTTCACTGCCCTGTTTATTTGGATGGATGGTGTGGAAGGGTGGAGCCCCTCTGCTCTGGAGCCAGCCTGGCAGAGCTGGGGCTGTTCCCCTGCACAAGAGAAGCTCCAGGGAGAGCTCAGAGCCCCTGCCAGGGCCTCAAGGGGCTCCAGGAGAGCTGCAGAGGGACTGGGGACAAGGCAGGCAGGGACAGCACACAGGGAATGGCTCCCACTGCCAGAGGGCAGGGACAGATGGGATATTGGGAATTGGGAATTGCTGGCTGGGAGGGTGGGCAGGCCCTGGCACAGGGTGCCCAGAGCAGCTGTGGCTGCTCCTGGATCCCTGGAAATGTCCAAGGACAGGCTGGATGGGGCTTGGAGCAGCCTGGGATGATGGAAGTTGTCCCTGCCCATGGCAGGGCATGGAATGAGATGAGCTTCAAGGTCTCTCCCAATCCAAACCCTGTTTTGATGCAATATACAACAAAGTTCACTATTTAAATTACTGAACTCCTTGTCTTGACATAAACAGGTCCATTGGAGCCATTATTTGCGTTTCTTTCTACCCCATACAGGGACCAACAGCCCCAGATATTTTAAAATAAACCAGCCTGAGAAAGTCCTTGAAAACTGGGAGAGACAGACGTAACATTACGGTTTGAACGGCACAATTTAAATACAGACATCACTTATCAGCTCCGGTGAATCACCCCACCACATCACCCTATCTTGTTTTCTTGTGCCAGACAAAGCAGAAGTCAGATTTTGTGGTTGGGACCAGGGTACAAACGAGACAGACCGAGAACTTTGCAGACTGTCTGCATTGTCAATCACATGATTCGATGAAAAACCACGGGAAGTCCTATGAACAGACACAGAACTGAAGTGCTGTAACTCATCCACCACAGAGGTTCAACAGCATTGGGGAGTTTCACTGGTTTGGTTTTTTTTTTGGTTTGTTTTTTTTTTTTTTTTTTGTTTGTTCAGTTTGGTTTGGTTTTTTTTCAGTTAATGTTGAGGAAGGGAACATCACGGCCAGTGCACCTGGCCCTGCTCCAGGCAGCTCAGTGGCATCTGAGCTATAAGGCTTGAGCCATACATTAAATAAAACATCCCCTTCCCTCCAAATGAACCCTCAGAGCTGCTCTCAGGCTACAGTATTATGTCAGTGATGATCTCCACTCAGATAATTGAAGCAAGGGCAGATGGAGCTGCTTTAAGAGCAATGTCTTTGCTTCTTCCCTGATCTAGCAGCGTTCATCAAAGATATGGGGCAGTCACTGTGGAAAATAAAGAAATTAAAGAGCTGGATTAATAAAAAACTGGAGAACCCTCTTTTCCTGGAGTTCTGGTTGGAAACTCTGGTTTCTGAAACAGCAATCAAGCACGAATCAGTGTTTTCAAAAGCAGGTGACTCTCTGAGCAGAGAAGTGCTGTTTTCAAAGGAGTCTGAACACATCTGAGAGTCAAATTCATGTGAACTTTACATCAATCCAAAGCTTCAAAGTCTTTCTGAAAATGGGATTTCTCTGTGTTTGAAAGGCTTACCATGAATCCTGCTTGGTAACCTAATGACTTGATGGCAAATTATGTGTTTCATATTGTTTCTGCTAAATATAGCAGTATTGCCTGCAGAGCATCTGTAGGATTGGACCTCATTAGCAAAATACATCAAATGGCAGGGAAAAAAAGAGGGCTCAGGTTCAGCACTGTACCAAGCCTCTGTTATTGGGTCTATAATGAATATTTACCCCAGCAAGGATTGCCCCTAAAACCTGCCTTGCACCAAACATACCAATCTGGGAGGATTTTGGGCAGAGGAATGACACCTGTACTTGACTGCCCAAAGTCCTCAACGCCACTTGGAACTCTGGTCCCCAAAATACCAATCTAAGTCAAATTAATGGCTAAGGATCTTGAAAATGACTCAACAATCATGCCTGGCACTCTGTAAATGGTATGGATACACAGGTACATATGGAAACATTGATATATTTGGGTTTTATATAAATAGAAGGACTTGAGTTCTTTAGCAGACTACAATTTGTGGAAGAAAATGTCTCAGTGCTTGCTCCAAGATACTGACAGATTGAATTTTTGCAATTATTTAGTTCTGGTGGGGTGTTAAGGCTGTTTAATCTTTCTCAGGTCCTGTTTGTTGTCTGCGGTGCTTCTCTTTGACTTCAGACAGAAAGTGTGTGGCTCTGGTGCAGTATTTCTGTGGGCTACACCACACCTGCCTGATACCATCTTTTTCTCCTCCTTGGGTTCACAGCATAGAGGATGATGGTGGGGAGATGAAGGAAGCAAACAGGAAATGTGCTAGACTAAGTGTGAGCCACACATCTTGTTCAGAGATCTGCCTAAGGAATAGGTGCAAACGGAAAGGCGGTGAAGAAAACGGGGGCTCAGAGCATGGCAGGGAGGTGGAAAAAGAAACAGCAAACTCAGGGTAATAAGAGGTTCAAAACCCTCTGTGCACAAGCTAAAAATAATAAGTATATTACATATTATTAATTAAATACATATTAAAACCAGTATTATTTATTATAATAGAATTATGAAAGTTTACAGAACTACACAAACTGTAGTAGACAACCACATTTTTCCCAGGGAGCAAAATTCCATAAGACAGGTAACCCACATTCTAATGGGTCACAATCTTCCAGTTCCAGGAGGGTAGGGGAATTAATCTACAGAGATAACTGTTTCAGCAAGTTTCATTGATATGTGATTTCTGTTTTCAGATCACTTTGTGTAAAGGTTTGTACAACTACAGCTGCAGGAAAACAAATGCTCAGCAGTGAATTTTCAGTGTCAAATGTGAACTACTGCCAGAGGAGCAGACGTGCCTCTGGTCAGAGTTCAGCAATTACCCATTTTTTTATAGAGTACTGAGAAGTCAGGTCATTTTGGGAAAAATCAATCAAACAGTTCTGCCTAGATAATTATTGGTGAAAACACAATGATTTAATGAGTTAAATATTTGTGGCAAACCTGCCAGGGCACAAAGCTTTGCAAGGGTACCATAAGAAGGCTGCTTTTCTGTCTGGAATAGAATGGCAAATAATCAGAGCTTTAAAGTCCTAGAAATTCAGAGATACAAACATACATACACTTGTTTCTTTTCCTTCCAGGAAAGGAATATTGCTGATAAATGTCAATACCCCAGATTGTGCCATTTTTGTCTTCATACCAGGCTGTTATCAGTGTGGATTCCAAAAGCAATATATTAATGCATATATCTGAGCTTAGGACAAGGTCAGGTACCCATTTCAGGATCTGTTGGGTTCCACATCAGAAACACCTGGACTCTGGGCTACTTCTAGACAGCACAAGAAAATAAACTGGACCCCTGGTCAGCAGCTATAAAGACAGGCTGGGAGAGCTGGGGCTGTTCCCCTGCACAAGAGAAGCTCCAGGGAGAGCTCAGAGCCCCTGCCAGGGCCTCAAGGGGCTCCAGGAGAGCTGCAGAGGGACTGGGGACAAGGCAGGCAGGGACAGCACACAGGGAATGGCTCCCACTGCCAGTGGGCAGGGACAGATGGGATATTGGGAATTAGGAATTGCTGGCTGGGAGGGTGGGCAGGCCCTGGCACAGGGTGCCCAGAGCAGCTGTGGCTGCCCCTGGATCCCTGGAAGTGTCCCAGGCCAGGCTGGACAGGGTTTGGAGCACCCTGGGACAGTGGAAGGTGTCCCTGCACATAGCAGGGATTGAAATGCAATGAGCTTTAAGCTTCCTTCCAACCCAATCTACTCTAGGATTCTGTGAAAATCTCTCAATCCCTTAGTTTGAGAAAAAAGGATATCCCTGCTCAGCTTCAGAGATCCTGTGTCTTCCTGGATAAATTTTGGAATGGGAGAAAAGATAACCAAGATGAACGACTGAACCAAACTTGTGTATCACACATTGTTAAGTATCATTAATCTCTACATACATTTTACGCATTATACATTTATAGTCACAGTTCAAGGATTCACAGCTCTAATTAGAATTTGCTTTCCCTGTCAGGATTGTTCTCAATGCCATGTTGTCTAGATGGACACAGGTCTTTCCAGAACATTTCCAAGAGGACTGCTCAACAACAGCCAGGAGCCAGACTTGTTGTCAGACCATGGAGACAGAAAACAACAGGAACACTACGAGGACATTTGCAACACTGCAGAAAAATACAATACATGTTGGCCTTACCAAATAAAAAGAAAAGAAAGTGACTGATGTATGTAATTACACTTGAAGCATGAGTATGACGGCAGTATGTGTAAATGAGGTACCATCAACAAAAAATAGAACTTTCATTCACTTCAGGGCTTAACCTGAAAGAACAGTAATTCTCAGAAGATACAGTGGCCTTTTAGAAGAAAGAACATTGGTCTGAGCAAAAAATGAACAACCTCAAAATGACAACAATTCAAACAAAGGATGTTTTTCACATTGAAAAAAAACCTTATCAAGAAGAGGGTTAAACACATGAAATGAACAAAGCTACCGATTCAACCGACAGAAACAGTTCTGGTCCTGACCTTGCTCAAGCACTTGTTATGTACATACACCAATCACTCAGATAAATAAGTAAAATCCTTTGTGTGCTTTTGAATTTAGGGAATTAAAATTTGAAAAAACGAATAATCCCCGAACCCATTTCTCAGTAGCATTAAAGGGCACCAAAGCACAAATGGGGATGAGTCTATCAACTCACAAAACTTTTATGGATATGAAGCGGACATATAAGCCTTTCCTACCATGGGATTTGCAGAAAATGCACATTTCATAAGAGCAGTCCCTATTTTTACCACTGATAAGGAAGATGCAAATCAGTTTAAGCCCTGGCTTCCTGTGGTTCAGCTTGCAAGCCATTCTTCTCTAGATAAATGTGCAAGGCTTTACACAACCATGAAAAACAGTAGGTTTTCAGCAAACATTTTTGTTAAAACTGAAGTGCGTTTAAATCACTCATTCACTGACATCTTACAGACCTGTGAACAAAAGGTTACAAGATTAGAACTAGATTTTAGATGCCTCAGCTCACAGTTCAGACCATAATGCTTTAGCAGTGCCCTCAAAGAAGGGTTTAGAAATACATAAATTTCCAAAATCTCAGAATGAAACCCTGCATCTTATGTAGACTTTCTAAACCCCAAAATACCACTCACTTGCCAAACAAAGCTGATTCAAGGCTGTATTTTTTTCTTTCCAGAATTTTACGAGTGAGATTTGAGCAACCTGGAAGGTGTCCCTGCCCATGGCAGGGGGTTTGAACAAGTTTTAAGGTTTCTTCCAGTTGAAAACATTCAGTGTTTCTATGAATTCTGCCACTTTTCAATTGCGCAAAAGGTAAAGTTTAAGAAATTGGCAGCAATAAATGAGTTGGGAACATCTCATGAGGAACAACTCTTTGAAGGTCTTAAATTGGGCAAAAGCTCAAGTTGTCCTAAGTCCATACATGCACACGCACTGTTTGGATCACTCTGCAGAAGACAGAAAATGTATTTATAAAATCTAGGAAGTAAGAGAAGGCAGGGGAAGATCAGTTCTGCAGTCAACCAGATCTGGAGCAGATAACAATCCCTGGAGGGATTTAAAAGCTGTGTGGATATGGCTCTTGGGGACATGGATCAGTGGTAGCTTTGGCAGTGCTGGGAGAATAGTTGGACCTGATGGTCTTAGAGGACTTTTCCAGCCCAAATGATTTTGTGATTCTATGACCTGTGAGATCCTGAGATGTTTGCTGCCTCCAGAAAAAAGCTCATGGTGCTCTCAGTGCACCAGTATCACCCGGTTAGTGGGAAACCCTTATTTAAAACAAATAAATAAACAACCATGTTTTAAGGTTCAGGACTTGCCAAACACCAAAATAATTTTTCCCAGGCAATTTGATTATTTGCAACAATGTGGAAGAACTCAAAGGAAGGTGAAGTAGGGTTGGGAAAAGCAAAGTCTGCTCTTGAAGATATTGTAAGTGAAGGCAGCAGAGAAGAATTAAGTTGTGTATCTGGACAAAGTCTGCTTCAATTTCTGGATAAAAATGACAGCTCTATATTCGGATCTATATTCAGATCTATATTTATCAGCGTTTTTTAAACACAAAGCCAATACTATAAATGCCCAACAATATTCCACTTCTCATGTTAGAGACAACCATCTGCTAATTATTTTCTGAAAAGCAAGACATATGTTTACATATGTTTAGTCTAACTGGTATAATTTATTAAACTACTTCTAACAATAAGGAAAAACTCACTGGAAAGGGTTTAAAAGGGCCTATGAAGTGCATGAACGATGGAAGCTTTGCAGAAAATAACCCTGCAGATAATGAATGTATACTAATATGTGTAGCTATACATTAAAAGACATGGAGAATTTGCTCTAGACAAATCTTACAGCCAATTATATATTTTACATTTCAAGCAGTGAGTGCTACTGTTTAAGCCAGAGCAGTTGTTTTGACTTTGATAGCAGACTAGTCCAAAATACAAGGAATGTTGTTTATCATGGAAATGCTTTGTGCTCCAGATAACATCACGGATGGCTGCCCCACCTAGGCTACAGCACCATCCCACTGTCCTGAAACAAACCCCAGATAAACCTCTCCCTGCTGTCCGACTTCGACTCCCACCAGAGATCCAGATGTTGTGCAAAATCAGCAGCACAAAACGAGCAGAAGGTGTTGGATATACATGTGATAGTGAAGGAAAACTACTGGACCTTAAGGACATGACCCACACTTTCATGTTTTGATAAGGCACAGGAGCCTTGATCACTCTGGCACTTTGCCTTGATGCCAGAGGGATGCACCTTGGGAACCCTCTATGGACAATGTACATATCCTGACCCAGTAACCAGTAATATATAAATATTACCCTTTTCTCGCTCCTTTTTTTTTTTTTTTTCCGTAGGACTGTCATGCCCAGGGTTAGATTTTTCTTCTTCCACCCGGAGAAGGAGCTGGAGATTTTATCATCTGACTCAGACCCACATGGTGCTTGCTGATGGAGACTGTGACCCATCTATGGAATTTCCAGCACTCACCTCTCAGCTCTTCAGCATCTGAGTTGAGAAGGGACTGAAGCACAATAATAAACCCCACTAATTTCACAGTTTTAGGATTTTTCCTCTTGCAAGCTATTATATGACCTTTTTCTCCTCTAATACAATCTTGGATAATCCAGCTGAACCACAAAGGACTGAGAGGTCAAAATGCTGCTTTCATTTGCCTGTTTCTTTCACCCCAAATCTAGAGTTACTACCATGTCACAGTTGTTTTGTGTTCTCATTTATTTGTGTAGCACATATTCCCCCAACACAAAAGGTGGCAGGAGAAGAGCACAGTGATTCAGTTTGCATACTTTTCCAGTGATGAGGTCCCAGACATGCTTTCACTACATATTGGTTCAACACTGCCTCCAAAACATCCCGCCAAGCCAAAAAGAACATTCCTTCGGACAACTGGGACCACGCTCCTCTCCGTTATCACTGTACAAGGGTTGATGCACTGCCTAGGCCTTGGCTTCGTGCATCAACCAGAGAGACAAGGCCCATTCTCCCAGATGAGCTAAACACCTTTCATTTGCGTCCTGGGGGCTGTGACATTTACAGCATGTTTCCTGGTGTGGAGGGCTTCTGGAAGGTTGTTAGACAAGGTTTGAGTTTTCCTTCTCAGCAGCCACAGAACTGAGGCCCGCGCCGACATCCTGCTCTGGTCTCTCCCACCCAGCGCGGCGGTGGGGCCACATGCCAAGCCCAAACATCCTCCCCCACCCCCAGCGCCCACGGAGGAAGACCTCCTTTTGATTTTGTACTTTTTAATCTGAGAGAGCCAGGCCTGTAAATATTACAAAAAATTATAACAATGACTTAAGAACAGAGACAGACTCGCTGTCACCAACTGTTAACTCTCAGATCAGGGCAGCCTAGGAAGTGGACCCTTATCTGCCTGAAGCTCAGGACGTGCTGACTAACACCCTATTGAGCCAGCAGACCTTTGGCTCCCTAATCTCCCCAAACTGGAAAATGTACACCCCAGTGGATATACTCCCTTCTTAGTATTTCAAGTCTCTGCAAAAAGACAGCCTGGGCTGCGAGATGAGCAGTGCTGCCCCGCTGCATGCAGGAAATCCCATTTATTTGTCTTGAGGAGTGAAATGTCAAGTGACAGTAAAACCTTTCCAGCCATAGCACACAGTACCAGACTGCAGCCTTATCTCTGCCAGGACTGCCAGCCAAGGAGCTGGTGCCAAATTTGTATGTTTGCACAGTAATTTTGTGAATGTGGACTTCACAGCTTTATAAAAAAAAAATTGCTCTAATGCCAAGAGTCCTGTGAAGACAAACCAAAATCAGGGGAGCTGTGTTAATCTGACCTCAACAAACAACCAGGATGCCTTTTCTGAAATGGATTTTTAGGTTGCTCATTCTATGCTATATTTTATACTATATTCCATTATAATAATAAAGGTTGTGATAGCAATTTCAAATTAGGTATGGAAAACATGCCTTTATAAATGATACAGGCAAACAGTGTGTATAAAGGAGAAAGGCTAAGTATGAGCAGGACAAGGATTCCTTCAAGGTGTTAAGACCTCTACAAATCTTCAACCAGGCCAACTGGGCAAACTCTTTGACTGTGTGAGTACCGGAGCTGGCTGCAAAAGAGATCTGTATGTTTGATATCATCCTGCAGCCACCAGTTTAAAAAGTAGCACTCTCCTATAGTGAAACTGCATTTTTTCCCTAATGCAAACAATCACCAAAATCTGAAAAAGGGGCCTAAGTGAGTTGCTGTTTCAATCATGAATGAAAATTACTTGTGTTTTCTGTTTCACTGTGCTTTAGACACAGCATTTCCATTTTTGTTTGCCTTCATTGACACTTCACTTGTATTTAGACTTATTCTGGTAAAGACTGTCTTCAGGACATGAATCAAACATTTCTACAGAACTCCCCACCCCAGGCTGGGGAATTCTTTCATAAATGCTATTATGCTCCTTTGTTATTGAACCTATCTGCCCCTTCTTCCCTGTGCATTCAGGCCAGGTTTTTTTACCCTGGAGACAACAATCAAGCTTTGCTGGTCTTAGCTCAGGAGGATGGAGCTTGGCAAGTCCTGGTGAGGCAGATAAGCACCAGGAATTCAAATAAAGTTTTGCTGCCTGACTGTGCTCAGAACTACAGGCATCACTTGGATCTCGTGTGTCTTACACCAAGGACAACATGTAAGCTGAAGGTCTGTGCTGTCCTCCCACTCTACTCCACAAATATAAAATTTCCTTCTATGTTTTGGAGCTGCCAGTCTCCTGTAGACTTGAGAGACCTTCCCTACCCAGAATTATCCAGCCTCTGGTTTCCCATCTATAAAAAAAATCTTTGCTGTGGTTTTTGATAGCTCACATGCTGCAGTGAAGGAAGGCAAATCTTCCTCGTGGAGCTTTGGATGCTGCTGCTGCAGAATCATCAAGATGGGAAATTCTCATCCCACTACTACATGCCTGTCCTCAAGGCCCAGGTCATAACCCACAAGTTGGTTGCTCTCCCCACTGTTTAAACATCAGAGCAATGGCTTTCAATTGGCAGAGGGCAGAGTTAGATGGCATATTAGGAAGAAATTTTTCGTTGTGAGGGTGGTGAGGCCCTGGTACAGGTTGCCCAGAGCAGCTGTGGCTGCCCCATCCCTGGAGAAGTTTAAAAGCTGTGTGGATGTGGCATTTGTGGGGGACAGGGTCAGTGATGCCTTGGCAGTGCTGGGGAATGGTTGGACTCAATGGCCTAAGAGAGCTTTTCCAACTTATAGGGCAAGGAGAAAACCTGGGTAGAAGGGAGCACAGTAGAGTCTGTTAAGGCACAAGAGTCAACATGAGGACCCAGTCAAAAAAAATCATCCTTGAGCTTTTGTGAGCTCAACAGATTGTGGGTTTAGAATTAAATCTTATCATAAACCCAGCCTAAAACCACATGGACTTAAGATTCAATATTATCATCTGATACTTCAGAACATCTACAGCTACAAAAAAGGCAGGGTGGTCTAGACCAGCTGCCCTCCTAACACCAGAGACCTCAGCAGTGATGATGACAGATAAAACCCTTGCTTGGCCAGGAAAAAGCCATTTCCATCTCTAATCATCCTCGGCAGGAACAAACAGCCTGTAAATCAACTGGAGAGAAGCTTTGCAACTTGTACCAAAGGTTGTGACAAAATTAAACTCTGTATGGGAATGCAGCGGACGTAGACATCAGCTGACAAAGTACATTTCTTCCTCATTCTCACTTCTTGGTGCAGTTGCTGTAAATATTCAAGACATTCCTCTGATTTATGCATTTAATTAGAAGATATCTGTAACATTCCTGCTGTTTACATTTAACCCAACACTGCAATGAAAGCTGTAATTTTGTCTGGGATTTATATTCTGTATTCAAACTTATTTTGATTCCTTGATTTAAACATACACACAGAAGTGAAAATGTGTCAAAATCATGAAAATGGAAGAGATTATACTCCATTATCTAGTTCATCTGTCATCCAGGGCAGAAATTTTCTGAGGACTGTTTTTCTCAATCTGCCACATATTATGGAAACCTAATTCAGAAAACACAGCTAAACCTTAAAAGGAGAAGAGCAATTGGATCAGTATAATTAGAAACTACATTATTTTTTCCTCCCTTTATCTTGTATTTAGTTGTCATAACTCATTAAATTTTGCACCTTTTGGGATAAAGTTGTTGGCCTATGACACATTATTTTACACTTTATTTAAAAAGTGGTTAATACTTCTTTTTCTTGATGGAGTGGGCATAATGTGGGACTTTATTAATCAAACAAATGAATACACTAATTTTAAATGCAACTTTTTATAATTTTCAGCTACTCTGCCTACACTGAAGGTTTGCAGTAGAGAAGGAACACACGGGCTGGAAATAGCTTTCAAGTGAGCAGGGGAAGAAAGGGGTCAGGGCACTTCAGTGTAATTTTACTTTATTTTGACCAAAGTTGCAAGATATTTGGAAACAACACGTCATGCGAATGCAGTGCCTTTGGCACTGTACTTTTCATTGGACTCACAACATATGCAATGGAGTGAGGGGAGGCTGCATAACACATGTGAAGCAGATTTAGTCACAGCAAAAAACGCAATAAAAGTATAGGGAGGCTTTCTAGGGAGGGAAAACTTGGGGAATGTTATTTAGCTTGAGCGATTGTACAGCTCTGAAGTGAGCAGGGGCTGGGCTCTGGCTGGGAGCCCTCCTGTAAGATGTGTTGGACAGGGAATTTTGGGCTGCTCATGAGTGTGGGGCTTCTGCCAATCTCCTGCAAAGCCAAAGCTCTGCAGCTTTGGGCAGGGAAGCTCTTCTGTACTCTCTTTCAGAAAAAATGGGATCACCCTTGAAGGTTAAGAGAGTTCAAATGATGTGGCAGGCCAGCAGTTAGCAGAATGGAAGTAGCTTTGAAAAACGTACACGTGCAGAGAGTTGTTTACCCAGGTCAGAGCTCTGTTGCCATGGGGAGAGACTTGGAAACTCTTGCACTGGTTTCCCATCCTCCTGTTTCTCCAGAGCTTGCTTTCTGCCTTGTACTTGGTATCTCTTTCTTGTAGCAGCTTCCTCAAACCAATGAAAGCAGACAATCTAATGTATCTGGTGTCAAACAAAAGATACACAGACTGTTTCATGTTAGAATCTGTGTAAAGTTTAAATTCTGCTGCTCAAAGTCTCTTATTTGTGCCCTTCCTTCTTACAAAGTAAGAGAATCAGAGAATTTAGAATGGTTTGGATTTGAAGGGGCCTTAAAGTTCATCCCATTCGAACCACCTGCCATGGGCAGAGACAAGATCTAGGAGCAGCTTCTTTGGGAAACCTTGTGTCAGGCCCTCACCACCCTCATAGTAAATAATTCCTTCCTAATACCTAGTCTAAACATTCTTCTTCTAGTCTAAATTACCCTATCTTTCTAAGAGCCATTGAACAATTAAATTTCGGGACTACTTTTTTATTTTTAAATTGCATGATTATGTTAAAATAGATGCATGGACTGCCAATGCAGTGTCTGAAGAGCTCACATGAAGAGCTTACTGTTACCTTCTCTGGTTATTTCACATTGCACTGAAAAGCCAGAGTTCAGCTGTGGATAAAGAAATATTTCACTGATATCTTTTGGCAATCCACAATCCATTTGGTGACTGGAGTTTGTGTGTCATCTCCTGACCCTTCCCCTCCACAAAGCCTGCAGACCACCTAACATCAGCTCTTCACCATTTACTGCCTTGTGCATGGATGCTCTTCCATATGGACAGCACCAGGATGGTATACATTCCTAATCATGGGTGACAGAAAATGTCACCAGTTACATTCTTCTCCTCCAAAACTTCACTCCTAACAACAATGGTTTCTACTCATCACAGCCCAACAGCGTCCTCATGGCTGAGAACCAGCAGGAGCACCTTTCACGAGATGTGAGATGAAGATGCTGAAAGGGTCCCTCTCACCCTGACTGTGTCACCAGTAGAGCACAACCAGATTCTTCTGATCCAAGGAAGAAGATCTTTGCAGTAGACTTCCCTTGTGCCCCTTACAGAAATATTTTTCTGCTCTCTACAGGTAGCATAAAGAATTACATAATTATTTCACAGAGTCATAGAATCCCAGAATGGTGTGGGAGGGACCTTCAAAGCTCATCCAGTGCCATGGGCAGGGACACAGGTCCCAGGTTGCTCTAAGCCTCACCCAACCTGGCCTTGGACACTTTCAGGGATGGAGCATCCTTCACCTCTCTAGGCAATGTGTACCAGTATTTTACCTCTCTCATTATAAAAAGTTTCTTCCTTATACCTTACTCTGAATCTAGCCTCTTTTAGTTTAAAACTTTTACCCTTATCCTGATCAAAAAAAAAAAAAAAAAGAAACAAAACCTCCTTTAACACCTCTTGTTACATTACACTACTTCATCTTCTAAAGCTTTTGCATGTAACTGCATGAATTTTCATCTGTTGCCTTAATGGGAGCTAGTTAATTACAACCCACAGAGTGCCACAGCCAAGGCTGAGGCATTATTCAGCTCAGCTGAGTACAGGGCTGTGACTGCAGCTACAGCTCTGCAGAGCAGTGAAGGGAACTCCAGTCATGGCAAAGTGAAGAGCACCATGGGAGAGAAACAGTAAACTCTTGCACTGCTGATCAGCCGGCTGCCAGAATCTGTTTATTTTCCCTTTCCCATTTTTACTGGTTTGAAGAACTAAGTCTCAGAATCACAGTAGGTATTACTGTATTAATATTATTACATTTGCATTTATACAATTCAATTGTTACTGTTACCTAGTCCATGGTAGTCCTGGCTGGGCAGGTAGGACCTTGTTGTCTGCATGCTTTTGTTTAAACTTTATTTTTTTTTTAACTGCTTTGGGATAGCCAAAACACTGCCCAGCCTTCTGCAGGAGACTAACCTGCATAACAGTATTATGGAATAGCTCTTTGGAAGCAGCTATGGTAAATCCAGGATAAGGTAATTTCATTCCAGTGCAATTGCTGGGCTTTGCAAAGAAAGCAATGACTCGGGAATGAAGTGACTGAATCCAGAAGGCAGCTTCCAGAAGGTAACTGGAATAATCTTCAGGGGTGGAGGGGACAGACAGTAAGCCTCCATGTAAATATTAGTCTCCATGCAGACAGCAGCTTGGGAATAGGAGTGTCCTGTGCTAGCCCACCCTTCATCCTCATCTTGGCCAATGCACCTCATTCCTGAACTGCAGAATCACTGTACTCCAGTCACTCACCCAAGCACCACCCTCCCAAGCTACCTTGGATCCTTGTGCAATACCCATCCTCTGATGCATTCCTTCATCCTCAAATGAAATGTGCTTCCCTGGATTTCAGTAAGATAAACAAGCATTCTGTACGAACAGGATGCATCTTTCCAAGAGAACTATAATCTAACTAAAAGTAAAACATAAAGGAGAGAATAAAAACAGACAACCTACTTGATTTAAAACTACAACTGCCAACACAACCCTGATGCAAATGAAACCCTCACCAGTGCTTCTGAGAACCCTACGTGTAAGGAGGCTTTCCATATTTGCATTTATATGATTTAGTTTTACTACCTATTACTCCAAAATTGTCTTTTTTCAGCCAGTCCTTTCTCTTGTAAGTATTCAAGAAAATTAAGACTTTAAGCAAGCTTTGAAGAAAGGCGAAGCTCTGGCTCAGATCTTCCAGAGAAGCTGTGGCTACCCCTGGATCCCTGGAAGTGTCCAAGGCCAGGCTGGACAGGGCTTGGAGCAACCTGGGACAGTGGAAGGTGTCCCTGTCCATGGCAGGAGGTGACACTGGATGGGCTTTAAGCCTTTTCAACCCAAACCATTGGCTTGGTTCTAAACCCAAACCATGGTTCTAAAGTATTTGGAGCTTCCCCAGATGACAGTAAAGGTCTTTTTGGGATTGTGACAAGTTCACTCATTTTTCAACATATAATGCAAGTGGATTTGAGTGTTACAGGCACTCTGATGGCCTTCATCATCATCAGCCTCTCACTGACAGAATGAGAGCTCTCCAAGCATGCACAGCCCTTAGCCATCGTGGCTTTCCTTGTTCACAATGGAAAGGACCAACATTCTTAGATTCTCAGAAGTATTTATGACATATGACTTTAAAATGGAAAATCATATTTATACTACTAAACCACAAATTTTTAAAAGCAAGGAACGCTAAATTTGTAATATTTTTACGTTAACTTGAGCTGCAGACACGGCTTGGAAAACATCTGAATTTTACAAGCCCTCAGTTATGTTGGTAACGAGGCCAAATCACCCACTTATCCTCCCCTGCAGTGGCTCAGGCTCGCAGGATGCAGGCCATGAGCAGGGTCCCTCGCTGGCACCAGCCCCAGGCAGCTCCTGCAACACCAGCCACATCTCAGAGAGCGCAGATGAGGTTTACATGGTGCTTTCACATGTTGTGGACGAGCTTCTTTCAGCCACTTTTTGTTTATGGAACAAAGGATCACAAATTGCCACGAAGCTAAATGAACTAAGAGAGCTCTAAATACTTCCACAGTGATTTGCTCATAATAAAAAGGAGCAAAAACACTCTGCCATGTTAGACTGCAAAGATTCTGTTTACAGGATTTTTGTATAAGAAGTGATGAAATTAAGTGAGGCTGCATTACTTGCTACTGTTATCAATTAATGCAGCAACCACTTCCAGACATAATAATTACCATATGTGCACTGTGCTTTACCTCTGGGCTTAGTAATTTCATACATGGGAGGTTACAACTATTGATTGCATTAAAACAGACTGATGTGCTATGAGAGACTTGCTCCCAGTGCAACACACCATTGCACAAACTAAAATGATTCAAGTGGCACAGGAACAGACACCTGCATCCACCAGCAGACAACCTGCAAATAGTAATTTCTCCATCCTCTCTAAAACACACACAGTGTGTGACAAAGAAATTGTATTGCAAAAGGAGTGTGCTCAGCTGATTAGGGACAATGTTAGGGGGTCTTAAGACCACTGCAGAAATGAAAAATCCCCAGGAGTACCTTCTATCAATATAAATAATTTAATAAAACGAAATTGGCTCTTTGTTTCTTAATGCAACTTGCAAAACAGAGAATTTGCTCATGTTTAGATTGAGCATTAGGCCAAGTGTCTTGACTGAGAGGGTTGACCAGCCTGGCACAGCTTTCCAGGGCAGTCGTGGAGTCCCCATCCCTGGAGGGGCTTAAGACCTGTGTGGATGCAGCACTTGGTGCATGGGTTAATGGTAGCCTTGGCAGTGCTGGGGGAACAGCTGGATGGTCTTAAGAGGGCTTTTCCAACCCAGATGATTCTGTGATTGACAACCAGCTTTGCCCTGAAAACTTCAGAAAAACCTGGAGTCTGGTAAGTCACAAAAAAATATGCATTTGCATTTTTAAAGGTGCACTTGTTTTTTAAAGTTTGCTGAAAACTTGATCCATAATGAAAGACAATGACCTCCAAATAGCATCTAAAAAGAGTGGTGTTTACCTTGCCATTACATAGCTGGGTTTGTAACTATATGCAAAGACAGCAACACAGTAAAAAAGAACTGGACTTGGTTTTTTTGTTGTCATCCTATATACATAATTAAAGACATATTTCTATTCAATTCTGGTTAAGCTCCTACAAGTTATGTATAAGTTAAATGTGTAACTTAGGCTTTAAAGCCTCCCTTAAACAACAAAGCATTGTTTATGTTTTTAATAAATCTTAATTTTCACTCCTCTAATTCAGAAGACATTTTTTGAAGCAAGAATATACTGAATTCAGTAGGCAAATCTCCCATTAACATAACTCAATTGCCCTAAAATAATATTTATAAATACAGTGGTAACTGTGATGCAAAGAGCTAAATGTAATAGGCAAAATTATCCTGCATTAGTAGTACATTCATCAAGAGTGAGAGTGTGTCAGCAATTTCCAGAAACCTTTAAAAGTAGGAAGCAACCTGGCTTTTTTTTCAGCAAAAGCACTAAAAACAAGCACCAGTGCAAAGAGTTAACACATTCTTCCTACTTCTGAGAGCAGCAACGGGGCCGATTTCGTCAGTGAGGTTTGGCAGCGCGCGAAATCCTGTAACCAATTCCATTTCCTGATAAATGAACGGTCCACAGGGGAAAGTCAGCCAGAGGCTTTGGGAACTGCCGAGTGCTCAGACATGACCGAGAGGCTCCTGGAAGGAGCCAGACTGTCTCTTTGCTTATCGCCGCCCAGCCGAGCGGCACCAGCGCAACGCCGGTGCTGCCAGACTGCGCTGTGAGCCCAGGCCATGGCACAGCCACTCCAGCCGCACGTGAGACCCCCAGAAAATACACCAGCCCCTGCACATGCCTGACATCAGGCTCCAGGAACTCTGAGAACACATGGCCGTGTAATACGGGCGTTGGGATGGAACTTGTAATAGTCCGCGTTGTTTATGTGTTTCAGAGCCAAGCGCTAGGAGTGACTCGGTATTCTGGAGTTGAGGATCTTGCCCCCACCCTTCCAACAGGAAAAAGCCAAATACAGAATGATAAATCATTCATTATTGGTTAGATTTTGGCATCAGTGAGGCTGTGAAGGAGGGGTTTTCAATTGGAGCTATAGGGTGCGTCTCCTCGAGAGCTGAACGTCACTCTTAAGTTCTAAACCATTCTTTGTTTTGAACTACAAATTCTTTTTTAAAAGTTATCTTTATAAATGCAACAAATAGTCTTACTGAAAGTTAATAGTAAATATCAGTTCTAATAGCAAAATGACAAATGTGCCAACTTTTCAGACAGAGTTAACCTGGATGTTTGTTCACTTTCATATTATTACAAATCAAATCACAACCCCAACATTTTTACAGGAAATTCAAGTAGCTTGACATACACAGAATTGAACTTTCAAAAGTCTAAAATTTGAGCTTGTAAAAAAGAATAAAAATACTGCCAGTCTGATGACCCCTGAAGGGAAGTTAAAAGAAAAAAAGAAAAACGAAAAAGCTCAAATAATAACTTCAGGCCCTTCATTACCAAAATCCTGGGTAAGTTTTCAAGCAGCTTGCAGGCTTATAATAGCAACTATGTCTGCAATTGATTAGTTCCCCCAGCACAACCAGATGTCTCAGTGACAAGGAGAAAGTACTGTGGGTTTGGAGTTTACCGGGATGCACAATATGCCATCACTGAAAAACAAAATAATAAACGGGAAGGCACGGAAACTAAAGAAATATCATGCTTGTTCTCAATGTGTCCGAATCTAGTTTTACTGCATGTTCTAGTTCTTTGGAAAGCCCACAATATCTTCTTTCTTGTTCCGAAAGAAAATGCCAGAGACTTGGTTGAGTCTGTCCTTTATCACAGCATCACTACTCATTCCTTTGCTGGGATCTTGGGCGTTTTCTGCTCACGGCTGTGGCAAATACAAGCTAAAAGAATGACAGTTCTCTTCATTCTCTATTTGCACAGGTTTGCAAAGAAGGTACATGGCCTTGGAGGAACACCAGAGCACTGTTTCAGACATAACACCCACACGTAGACCAAACAAACTCCCTGCTCCTGCCGCTCCTTCCCTGACTTTACCTCACATTAATTAATGCATGCTTTAAACCTTGAATGAGAAAAGCAGTGGGAATACCTGAAGGAGATACAAAAAAGATTTTTGTATCTCCTTCAGGTATTTTGATATTCACAACTCTGCCGCCTTTAGAGCATCCTTGATCCTTTTTGGGCTGCTGCTACGCTTCTACCAAAGATTGCAATGATTCTGTGCACAGCATTGCATAATGAGCAAGGACAACTGCAGCAAGAAAAAATCTTCCTCCTGCTCTCTTCAGGACGTGGCATTAAAGTGGAGGATAACACTGCAGGTATGGAGTGCCACAGACTGGCTGACAGAAGTAAAGCCCAGCACAGAAGGATTAATATTTTTTTTATAGAATTGCAGAACTATTTGAGTTGCAAGGGATCTTAAAGCTCATCTTTTCCAGCCCCCTGCCATGGGCATGCACACCTTCCACTAGCCCAGGTTGCTCCAAGCTGCATCCAGCCTGGCCTTGGACACAGCCAGGGATCCAGGGGCAGGCACAGCTTCTCTGGGCACCCTGTGCCAGGGCCTCACCAGCCTCACAGCCAAGAATCTCTTCCCAATATCTAACCTAAACTTACAACAAACAATCAAGGTACATTGAAGGGATTCAGACATCAGTGTCTTATTTGAATTGTAACCTGTGTAAGAGAAATTATTCACCAAGAAGGGTGACAGAATTCAAACTGTTCAGGACGAGAGTGAGCAAAAGCTGATGGATTTGATGTGGGTAACTCGCAGCTTCTTTGAGCTGACTGTGCACCTGCTAACAAAGCTCTACCTCCACCCCATTGCTCCTTGAGCTGCTTCTCTCAATCCACTCCAGCTGAGGTGGCTGAAGGTCAGGAGCTCACAGATGCAGTTTTGGTGCTCTGTTCACACACAGCTCTCATGGCACGAGATCCTCACCAGGCTGCTGACCATGGCACCAGCTCCATTTTCTGAGCTACCATGCAATCAGTGCGATCCCTGAAGAGCAGCAGCCGGGGAAATGAGGGACAGGGCAGGGGAACATGAAACTAACTAATACCAACCACTGAACCACACACTCTCCATGATGGGACACACACAGCCTTGGGGCCTGCCTGGTGTCCTGCTTGCATCATGCCTGCTACCATCTCCTAAGCATGAAGATACAGCCTGACAACCTTGAGAATGTTGGAGCTATCAGCAAAACTTTCCAGTGGAAGCAAGATTTTCCCCATGGAAATGAATGCTTCAATGACTATGAAGAAAACAAGACTGAAGTTCTCAGTTTATTCTTCTCTCTGAAGAAAAGCTGTTATACAAATGGTCTAAGTTGAAAGCGTGATTACTATTTTCTGTTCAAAGGGATTTTTGGGTACTTTACAATAAGAAACTGATATTACATGAGAAACAGTTTAAAGATCAGAGATTCAAAAGTTTGCTAATGCCTTTTTTCCTATGTTGATGCTGCAGTGATGTTTATATTACTCTTCAATAGGGAGGTGTCAGAAAAGCATTAATATGTTTTTAACTGTGTGCCAGGCAGACAAGCAAAATAAAATAGCTGTTTTTTTTTTCTTGTTCTAGTCAACAATGCCAAAAATTACTGTTTATTTTTCTCCGCCCCCATGAAAGAATTTATAACCACTGAAGTAAACTCAAGTTAAAAAGCTGGTTTTAATCCCAAAATTGACTGACAGCTGCTGTGTAAAAGCAAACCTAACTTGTTTGGGTTCTCAGAAGCATTCACATTTGAAAAATTTAGTTTCCTGGAATCATTTGATGGGTGGTTTTTGGTGTTTTTTTGTTTTGTTTTTTTTTGTCCCTTTCCCCATAATGCTACAAAAATAATTTAAAGAATGTGACACTGTATAATTTTCACACTTGTAAGACAACTGGGGAAAGGTGGAAAGCACATCCCGTTTTCTAACAGCCTTAAGAGTAACATGTAAATATGGTGTCAGTTACAGCATGAGTGAACTCTCTTTGGGAGTGCCAGGGAGAGGTTGTCAGTGCCACGGTGCACACCACTGCTGCTAGGCCTGGCAACACTCAAGCAGATAAAATACTCAGCTGTAACTAAGATCTTGTATGCAAAGGGACTCGCCTTACACCACATCAAAGAAACCCGAATCTTGACATGTATGACAGTCCAAATCCATGCAAACACTTGTGGGAATGGGTAACTGTATGAAGAGTTCTTGTTAGGTTTTCTTTTTCATATAAAAATATTAAACCAAACTTTGAAAAATAAATAAATATGCTTGATAAATTCTCGATAACTGCCAGCCTATGCCAACATTTCAAACACCTTAAATTCAGCAATATGAATATAAGTTTTGTGGGTAGCAAGTTTCAAGTCAAACTACACTGCTAAGGACTGCAGTAGAATTTTTCTGTTTCCTTAAAGTCTCTAAGTTAACTGATTCCTTCCATTTTACCTGAAGGATGCTTCTGAAAATGAAGTGTTGTTGGGATTCAATCAACTCATCAGCTGTATTTGCATTACACAAGGCTACAACAAGACTGCTAAAATCCACTTTTAACAGTGGAACAACAGGAGTCATCATGTTTCAAAGACTTCTGAACACTTACATTCTTAAAAGCCATGTAGATGTGGCACTTGGGGACATGAATTAGTGGTAGCCTTGGCCACCTTGGGGAAATTTATTTTAGAGGGTTTTTCTGACCAAAACAATTCTGTGATTCCATGACTTTGAATCCACAGGTGGCAAAGTGAATTTGGCTATTGGCTTATTCAGTGTTAAAGCAACCAGGCACATGAGCCAATTTTTTGTTAACATGCTCTGTATTCTAACTAGCTACTGAGCCCTACTTCCTACTAAAGTCACATTTCTGTGGATTATCACATTAATGCTTCAAAGTGAGGGTGGTATTTATTTCTGAACTAAACCCCCAAATCTTTTGTTCCCTTCTGGGACGATGCCGTTATTTTTCTTCCTGTAAGGTTTCAAACTAAAAGCCAAGAGTTACCATACAATGCATTATGTCAGCAAGTATCTAACTTCAAGCACTATAATAATCACAGTTTTTCCATAGTATTTTTCACATACTTTAGATCTTGCCTACACACAAGTTTGCACCATTTAATTAAACAGATTTAAATGATAGAAACTCCTGCTTGGACATACTTATTATGAAGTGGTGTCATCCACTTTAGTTTCAACTCATTCTCACCAATTTAAGTAGTGAGGCTTACATTAATAGAAAAGCACCTGCATAAGGGTTTGCCCTGGCTCAGACAGACAGACAGGTTTATAATCCCACTGTAAGATTAGCCAGAGTCAGCTGAGTGCAGACATGTCTTTGACTGCTCAGAGTTTCACAATGATAAGTTATTTTCTGACCACAAAGCCCATCAAAACTTTCAAGATCATCTTTTCCCCCTGGAATTTTGATTACCCAAAATAATATCTCTCAAGGGAAGCAGAGTATATTCTTCTCTACTCGAGGTCTCTGAGAAGCTGACCTCTAAAACAAATGCCTTCAAAAGAAACGTGAGTTATTGTCCATCACTTACAGGTCAGCTCACGGAAGCAGGCAAGTCTGACATCTTAATTGAGGTTATAAATTGTCAGAAGGAAATATACAATCCATAAATACTCTTATTCTTAGCATATGGTCAGTGTTCTGGAAAGGCCCAAAAAGCACTTTGTTTAAAACTTTCTTACACTTCTGTCACTAATCTGATCTTCTTCAGGGTAAGGGTTAACAGCAGCTGAGGGTCAGCAAAAGGAAGTCTGTGTTGTAGACGCCTGCCTAGCGTCAGGCCTAAGGATGTATTAGACACAAT
Organism: Taeniopygia guttata; assembly: GCF_048771995.1. Lineage (NCBI taxonomy): Eukaryota > Metazoa > Chordata > Aves > Passeriformes > Estrildidae > Taeniopygia > Taeniopygia guttata. Next base: position 4,133,226 of record NC_133063.1, on the reverse strand, counting down.
CAGCTTCCACTGTAATAAGAACTTTGACCTTTGAGCTAGACAAAAAAAAAAAAAAAAAAAAAAAAAAAAAAAAGATAAATATCAGGAAGAACTGGATTAATTTAATTTTAAGGAAGTTTCTTGTCTCTCTTGTTTAGTGCTGTGCCCTAGAACTACGTATGGAGCTGCTGGTCTCTTTAACTCTGCTGTCCCTATCCCCTTAGGTGTCACACAGAGTTAAATTTGTGAACTATTCCACCAAAAACTCCACAGCAAAAGTGTTACGGCAGTAAAACAAACACAAGAAAGCTGTACACAGCTTTTAAAGCAATTACACATCTGCCCCAAGGTTTAATTTGGATTATTAAAGACCACTGGTCTGGATCCTGAATCCAGCATCTTGCTGTGGCCAAATATCAGCCAGCAGGACTGTGGGGGAAAAAAAAATTGTAATCAGGAGCAATTCTAAAGAAGATGGGGCAATGGATGGTTTCTTTGGATCAACAAGGTGCATATACATTGAATACTACCGATTTTCTTTGCCACCTGGAGTGCTATGCAGGGTTGCCCATGTCCTGTCCCTCTGCAGGTGTGATGGCACCACTGACTGCACAACAGATGATGTCTCCTCCCTAGGAGGAGCATCTGCAGGAGCAAGAAAATTCTTCCAAAGAGAGCTCAGTACCCAAGCCAAGAAATAGTTTATGTTCTTTTGGTTTTGGGGACTTCACATGAACTTTCTTTTATGGCCATTCCCATGAGTTCAAGTCTGATGGGGAGCAGCTGAAGCAGCTGGAAAGGGGCTGAGCCTGGAGAAAAGGAGGCTCAGGGGGGACCTTGTGGCTCTGCACAGCTCCTGACAGGAGGGGACAGCCGGGGGGTCGGGCTCTGCTCCAGGGAACAGGGACAGGAGGAGAGGGAACGGCCTCAGGCTGGGCCAGGGGAGGCTCAGGGTGGACATCAGGGAAAATTTCTTTACATAAAACTCTCTCAATCCCTTGTTGCCAAGGACAGTGCTGTAGTTCCCATCCCTGTAGGGATTTAAAATCCATATGGATGTGGCACTAGGGGACACAGGTTAGTAGTGACCTGGGGAAATGGTGGAAGTTGGTGGTCTTGGAAGGCTTTTCCAGCCTAAATAAATCAGTAATTCTACCAAAGCACCTGTGCTTGACATCCCCTGCCGAATTCACTGCCACCTCATTCAACAACCATCTTATTTTTATGATATGTTTTTGTAGCTAAACTTCTAGTGCTGGTGCTGCTTCCCCAGGGTGATGTGCCAGAGGAATTAAGCTGCTCTGGTCCACCTCCCAGGCAGTATCTGCCATCATCATGACAATTTACTCTTCCCCTGTGCTCTGGTGCTTCAGTGATTAGCAGCTTTTTTCAGTGAAACAAATGGAAGCTGATGGGGTTGGAAGTACATTGTTAATAGAAGGGAAAACCTATGAGAAGTGCTTTTAACACCTAAAGTGAAACTTGTTCTGTCAAGAGACTGAAGGCTTTTACCTCTGCTCCTTTTACATATTCTGTGAAATTTTAATGCCCATCGAACTAAAATGCACTCCAATAAATATTAAATTTTGTACCATATCAAAATTGTGAGAGTTGATGGCATAATGGCATGTCTGCATAGCACACAAAGAACATCTGACAGAGTGCACACTGATGACAAAATACTCATTGACATGGGGAGAAAAGGAGTAGGGGAAAAACACAAGCAGATCAGAAAATGCTCATGAAAAACAAATCTCCATCTTAAGTGGCTTAGGTAATGGGAACTTTTCTTTTATAAAGCATTAAACGTGGCCTCCCAAGTGTGATCATTCCATGAAACCAAATGTCAGCTTCCAGGCACTAGCTGGCATTTGAAACAAGCTTTCCCACTTATTGCAGAAGAGTTGTTGCTATCTGCTAGCTAACTCCCCTTGAAATCCTGAGATAAGTCACAGGCTCCAGACATGGTCCTGCTTCTCTCACTCTCCTAGTCCTGAAAGTACAGATAGGTCACCAAAGGGAAGGAAGGCAGCCTGAGAACTTTCAAAAAAATAAAGAGAAAGAAAAAATGAGGCTAATTTTCACCTATCACTATGATCTCTAAATTGCCTTTAATAAGCCTCTGCAATAGAGCAGGGAGCCTGGATTGTGGGCTGCTCGTCTGCGAGGGAGACAGCTCTATCTCCACGCCATGGCTTCTGCCTCCATCCTGGGCATATTAACTTCATTTATCTCCTCCCACAGACTGAGGGAGAAATAACCAGCTCTTGATTTCAGCACCTGCCCTTTATCTCTCTGTTTGTGCAGAAGTCTTCTAAAAGGCTAATTGCTCAGCTTGGACTTTCTTGGCCTTCCACAGTACACAGCTAAAAGCATATGCTTAAAATAATGTTAATTATATTGTTTGTCTCCAGTCAGACTGCTCCAGGACTGGAAGGAAAATCTGAGTTAGATCTCCCATTTCCCAATAATTATTTGCTAAGAAAGGGCAGGATATCTTTCCTAACACAGACAGACACACACACACACACACACACACACATATATATATATTTATCCATGACCTACTGCTACCACACATGCTCACTTTGCATCCCATGAAGCTTCCTACAGTGGAAGGGAGCAGGAGCACCAGGGTGTGCTCCCAAACTGATAAGCTCCATTATGCAGATGAGGATCGTGGCTCTAAGTGCTGTTATTTTTAGTTGACGTTGATTCATGTTTGAACTATGGGCTAAGCAACAGACTCAGAACCTGAATACATGTAGCACCTCTTGAATGCTCACTTCCTCGACAAAGGCCAAGATAAGCAACTTGAAAACATTCACTTGAAAACATCCGTGCATACATTGGGTACACATGAGAAAAAACACCATTGTCTGAGCTGCAGGGAAGTGAGTGAGTAAAAGCTCTGCCTCAGCCCTCATTTTCCAAATCATATCCATATTTCAACTGCCTCCCCCAGAGTGCTTCAGCTGAAGATGGTTATTTCTAGGAGGCAGGAATAATATCTCTGCAGGGTCTCTAGTACTTTACAGCACTTCAGAATGCTGTGGCAAAAGGCAAGGATGGCTTGAAAATTAGTTAGCAATTAACAGCAAAGCTGACACGTGTATATATATATATATATATATAATTTTTTTTTTCCTTTTTTTTTTGGGGGGGGGATTGAACTCCACAGCTTTGCACATTGGAATTACGTCAGGTTGTGTCAACACAGATGCAGCAGATTCACAATTCCTCCAGACATTGTCCAAACTGGCTGAGCACAAGCTGTCCTCGGTGCTGGGGACAGCTCTGGGCCCTCAGGACAAGAGAGACACTGAGGGGCTGCAGCGTGTCCAGGGCAAGGAATGGAGCTGGGGAAGGGGCTGGAGCCCCAGGAGGGGCTGAGGGAGCTGGGAAGGGGCTGAGCCTGGAGAAAAAGAGGCTCAGGGGGACCCTGTGGCTCTGCAGAGCTCCCTGAAAGGTGCCATCAAAGCCAGAGTGGGTAGGGCTGCTCCCACCCATCCAGACTTGCCCAGAGAGTGTCATTAAAGACCTAAGGATTAAAGCTTTCTCCTTTATTTAGCTGCTGAAATGCCTCAGAGTTGCCAGAGTTATTGTGTAACTATATCTTCAGTCTGATCTTAATATGAGTTTGTCGAGCTTTAGAATAGCTTCCCCTGAAAACCTCAGCCTTAAGTGGGAAGACCTGAGGAACGGGGAGACTCCCAAGAGAGAGGCACAGAGACAGAGGGCACAAAGACTCACAATGCCCTTTCTATAGGAGGGAAACGTGCCACTCCTCATCACTACCTGTGCAAAGGAAGGATGTTATTTACATGTACAAACTGATGCATGACAATACACACATACATATCTATATTTATATATATCTATATATATCTATATATATATACACAAACATCCCAAGGTCAATGTCACCTTTTCTACATGGAAAAGTAACTTGCTCTGGCCAAACTGCTGCTCAGAAGAAGTATTAAAAAAGAAAGAAAAGAAAAAGAAAGGGAAAAAAAAAGAGAGAAATAAAAGGAAAAAAGTGGGAAAAAAAAAAAAAGAGAGGAAACCAAAGGAAAACAAAAAGACAAAACCCAGTAGGTGTAAGTGGTCAGTATAGAAGACTGATGTGCCAGGCTGGCTGTATTCTCTTCCTAAGTCTGTCCTAAAGCTCCAGTGCTCCAGAGGAAAGGGAAGTGCTCCAAGCAGCACTAAGCACCCTTAAAACTGGAAGTACTTGACTGTTTGGTGAGGACTTACAGAGCTTGGCACATGCCAAAAACTGCTGGTTTGTTGCTTTAAGTGGCAATATAAACATATAATTTTGAATACTGTATATTCTTAGTGCAGAAAATTTAAACTCGATGGGATTTCACTCCAGAAACAGCATTTCTGTAAATTGTGGCCTGACATATCGTCAATGTGGCACACTCAGCAACTGAGAAAACCTTCATTTTTTCCTAAGCAGTGAATTGATTTAGTGATGGCTCTATGTCAAGAAGGGTGTAGCCTCAACATAAGAGCTTTTAATTATATGCACATCAGAACAAGTTGTCATAGAAACCACTGAAGTTCCTCTGTACTCACAGCATCACCACATTGAAAGGACAACCTGAAGGGCTGGATTTGGACCCAACAACTGCTCTGGTGTTACTCAGGCTATTCCTGTACTGCGGCTCAGGACTCGGACCCTAGACCAACCTCTCCAGAAGGAATTCGGTCTGAGTGACTGAAGATGTGCCATCTCAGGGACACAGGGAACTGCAGGAAAGACATTAGTATATGCAGCCAGCTAGAAAATTCCCACTGGGTGTTTTAAAATTACCAGCATATAAATAAATTACCAGCCATTGCCACTGGCTGTACAGACTCCGTGTGCTTTATCAGAGGATATCTTACTAAAGTTACCACAAAAGAAATGGTGCTCTTATTCTCTTATCACAGAGTAGCAACAAAAATAGCTCTGCAGAAAACAGACAGTATTTAAAATACACTTGGCATAACAGAGAAACAAGATTCATTGTGTTTAAAAAACATACACACAGCTCCCATTTGCTTACTTACCCACTTACACAGATTTCTTTATTGCAGTATTTAAACATCACACAGCCATTAATGGATTTTAGCCTCACAAAACTTGTCAAGTTGGTAAATCCCTCAAGTGATTTGAGAGGTTCTCAGAAAGGAATGCAAGGGACTGCTCAGGATTATACAGAAAGCTCATAATCACGTTGACCAGACTTACAGGTCCTGAACTGATTTTCACTAGGTTGGGTAATTCTTAACTAAAGCCCTCCAAATTTATCTTTATAGCATTTAATATAGACCAAGACAGAGGTGCACTAGAACACTAGAGACAGAAAAAGAACACTAGAGACAGAAAAAGAAATTAATCAAAAGAGAGAATTACCAGTGTTTGGTTATAGCATAATTAAACAACAGATGGAGAGAGGAGCCTGCATCTTCAGGATATGATGAAGAAAACCTTAGCTTCAGCAAATTTTAATTCCTCCACACACTTCAATTTAATAACTAATCACAAAAACTCACCCAAACACTTAGCAGAAATTAGGAATTGAAATGAAAACATACACATATGGCAATCGACTAAGTAATCACTTATCAGTCACTACTGAGAGCAGAGATGAATTTTTGAAGTTACAGATATAAAGGGCATATATGTGTAATTGATAGGAACAGTACACTTTAAGTGATGAGGTCTTGAGCACTTACTCTCAGCCTGTCTTTGGGCAAAGCAACAGCTCCTTGCTTGATGATTTCCAGAACTCGCTCCACTGACAGCTCAGCTCCAGCTTGCTCTAATCGGGAGCTGAAAAAGCTGATCACCTGAAATGAAACATCACAGCAAATAAATAAATAGAAAAGATCTTTGGATCAATTTATACACAAAGCTGTCATCTTCTTTTTTGGCACCACTGTACTTCTTAAAGAATAATCCCTGGCTGTGACACAGCCAGGGAGACTTTGTTAATGTCAAATTAGCACAACTCTCAGCATCCTCTTGCAGTCATTTTTAACAGACAGATGATTTTACAACATAACTTGCACAGCTGAATTAATAAATTTACATTTTCAAGTACTGCGCACTGACATATGCTTATATTTCTTTCTGTCAGTTCTGCCCATCAGGCTTTTGAGTTCTTCCAGTCTTTCTATGATTTGAGCTAGAAATTTACTTACACTGTAAAGTATTAAAGTAAAATCATTATAGTTTCACTGACTTCTGGACAAAAGGCAACACAACTGTTAAGTATCTCAGTATGAGAGACTACATTTCCTGGGAGTTGTGTAGCACTCAAAGCCAGAGCAAGTGGATGGTGAGAAGGAAGTTCACAAAGCTCCTCTTCCACCCAGTATCCACCCAAGTGCTGCACATACCTTCCACATCCTGGATTCTAGGCCTAAGGAATCCTGCAAATTCCCTGTCATCTTCCAGACATCCCCCCGGTAAAGCCAAGCTGATTTTCCCCATATTTCCCTCCCCACCCCCTTTTCTGTGACCCAGCTGGTCCTTGTTAGCTAGAACTCAGTTAGGTCAGACTTTAACTTTTATCCCTCTCCAAGCTCAGTGGGTCACAGCAGAAGCAGACATCCCACCGGCAGTTATCCATGTGGGACATCAGAAAACTTCCATTTCTATAGCTCCTGTCATCCAAAAAGAACACACTTTGCAAATCCCATCCCTTATCCCAGGGAAACTCCTTAGTCTCACAAGGCATCCAGAACTCAAAGCAAAAAAAGGGTCTGGGGAAAAATTTCAACACCTACTTAGAATCCTCTGGGTGTACCACAAGAGGCACTTGGTAGAGCCTCTACACCAGAGCACCTGGCTACTCCTGGGCTGGAGGCAAGCACAATGCTGGTGGCAGATTCTGCAAAATCCTGCGAGCTTTCAACATACTCTGTGGAAAAATACTGATGTTCACTTGTATCTGAATCACAGTCCCAGTCCATCGAGTCATCTTCGATAATTCTCTCAAGTAGAAGGGGGGAAAAGTGTATTATACTACAAAATCTCTGCTGAGCTCTCTTTGTTCTGTAGTGAGACACAGCTGGAGCCAGAAACCATTACCCTAATTATGCCTCCCAGCTCAGCTGCTGTTCATAAAACAAAGACAGCTGATGGCTTGATTACTGTGAGATTCAAATTTGTTGTTCCTGTTTGTGACTTCCCCCACAGAAAGCCCAACCCTTGTTTTGAGCTGGAAGATTTGCTGGGATCTCTAGAAACTCTTGCACTAAGTGAATGAGACAGAGGCAGACTAAAGTTACTGGAAGTTGCTTTTTGGGGTTGTCATGGGATTGTGGTGTTTGGTTTGGTTTTTTTCTCTGTTTTATTTTGTTTCTAACAACAGAAGTACACAAACCAGTCAAGAGAAAATTCAGGTTTAATCTTCTGTGCTGTCCCTATGATTATCTCCATACTTGAGCAGAAAGGGAGAATTTCACTACCTCTGGCAGATGCTGCAGGTAGGCTTTTACATTCTTAGAGATAAGGACCTTGTGGAGCACTGTGATCTCTGATCCTTAGAAAAAAAGGAGTAGGAAGATGTGCTGAGTTCATAAGCAAAGGAGCTGGAGGGAGGGACCAGAAATAACAGAGTAAAACAGCAAGAAACAGCTTGTGCAAAGAGCGTGAGGACCTCGGAGTGAAGCTGACACGGTTTTGGCACAGAGTTCAGGAGAAATTGCTGTGGAGGATACACAGCTCACAGAGGAACAAGCAAGTTGCCCACAGACTTTGAAAGAAAAAAACATCTTCCTGCATTCAACACTCCTCTGTTTTCAGTAATCAGTGGTGAAACCCATCCTTGCCAACGGCAGGCTCCTGCAGAGAATCCATCCCAGTGGCACTGCCTTGTTAGCTCAAGTTCTGCTAAACCACAATAAAAGCAAAACTTAATATTTAGCGTTTATAACCAAAAGGATAAAATACTATCATAATGCAAACATGTAAAAAAAACCTGAATGAAGCTCACAGATACTCCCTGAATTCTGATGTTTCCTATTTTGGGAAGTCAAACCCTTCAATCTTTTAAAAGACTTATGTTTTTGTGGTAAAGGTACTAATTTTCTTTGGGTTATATTTCAAAAGAACAAAAGCAAGACAGACTTCCAGTATTTTCAGGCTATGTCAGCATTTTAGAGAACTCAGAATGGCTATTTTTGATGTGTAGTTGATGACTAAAATTAAAAATACCTACTTTAATAATGGTACTTATCTCTAGGAGTTATTTGCCTTACTACTTCAAACAAAATAAAAATGAAGTACCTCTCTTCTGGATCCTGAGAAGACAATACCCCAATGAGACAGTGAGGTACCCATGAGTATCCCAATGAAGTAAGAAAACAGAGAAGCAAAAATAAAAAATAGAAAATTAATTATACAGAGGAGATCCTAAAGAAGGCATTTTCTTATTAACTCCAGATCAGGAATAAAATCAAAAAGCATCCATATTACATCTCTCATGCCCAAGCTCCCACCTCGGTAGCAGAGGGTCCAACACTTTTCCTACTAATGTAGTCAGATATAAAAATATAAAAGCTTAACATCATATTAAGGAAGAGTAGCCTTTTCCTTTGAAAGAGCTTTAATTATCTTCTACACAAATAACAGAGGTGAATTTAAAATAAAAATTAAAATTAACAGATTTCCACACACTCCTTGTCCCATTGAAAGTAAAATGAACCAGAAAAAATAAGCTGGTTGAATAGTATTAAATGAGTTTCAGGTTTTAGTACATGTTTTAAAACCAACTGAGCATATGACTGTATGAGTAGAAAAATCACACATCTTAGGGCAAATAAACAATGATGAAAGAGTATTTCTGATACTCTAAAAATCAATTTTCTCCTTAATTATTTGGGTAACTGGTCTAAGAAAACAACTGCAAAGACTGCTTAAAAAGAAGAGTAAGAAGAAACTCCACAAGTTGCTGTGAATTACTTTCCTCTAGCCATGCTGAGCATTGAAAGGCCTCTCCTTGAAGCAACATAACCCATTCTAAGAGCTCTCTCTCCAGTCTGGCTTCCATATTAGCAGAGATCAAAAGGCACATCTAATCCAGGATTAGAAAACCCCTCATCAGGAATATCTGATCCCTGTCCAGATAAAACGTATGGAGAGCCTTGGCCTGAGCAGAGTCTAATCCTGGTTGTACCTTAGTCCATCCTAAGGTACTCAGACATGTCATGAGATGGGCACAGGGGACCTGGCTTGGCCACCTCCAGCTCAGGCCTTGCCAGGGCTTCTGGTAAAATACCATTAATCTTTCTATACAAAAAAAATGTAGTTTTACATAGTGATTTCTAAAACTGGGTTTAATCATAGACTCATGGAATGGTTTGGTTGGGAAGGGACCCTAAAGATCATCCAGTACCATATCCCTGCAATGGGCAGGGACACCTTTCACTATCCCAGGGTGCTCCCAGCCCCATCCAGTCTAGCCTTGGACACTTTCAAGGACCCAGGGACAGCCACAGCTGCTCTGGGAAACCTGGGCCAGGGCCTCCCCACCCCCGCAGTGAGAATTTCTTCCTAGAGATCAATTTTCCATGAGAAATTCATACTTTCTCCTTTTGTTTTCTAAACAGTAAACTTACAAGTTACTGCCAGAGATTAAAAGTCCTACAAAATTAGAATGATTTAGAAACATTTTTCACTTAAAGGCAATACTTTAGGTTTTGGAGATTATTTTTGAGATTTTTATTTCACCCAACTATTGTTTTCAATTGGGCTGCAAGGCTGAAGTAACAAAATACTTCCCTTTACAGCATGCCAACAGCAGAGCTATCAAGGGCAAAATGTTTTCTCCACTTGGATTCTGTCAGCAGATGCTGAAGTGCTGTGAGGCCGGCGGCAGCCCAGGCAGTGCTGCTGCCTAATGAACATGACAACTCCTCTCCTTCTCCTCCAGCTAAAAATAACAGTACAACACATTGCTGCCTCCTCTGCCTGCAACTGCAAAGGTCAGTTCTGAAAGACAGAAGAAAAAATCACTTGGCAAAAAGTGAGTAAAATCACTTGGCAAAAAGTTTTGAACCTGTTTTTGTCAATTTTGCTTCCCTTAGAATGTGATAGAAAGAAACACTTTGAGAATTTTATTTCCAGCTACATTCACTACTGGGAGAGTACTATGGTATACTGACGGCAAACTGAATGATGAAGAAAAGAAGAAAACAAACCTCTTGCTGTAAAGTACCACAGGATTAGCACTTCAACTACTTAACTTCCATAGGGAAACATAAATCACAGCTACATTTGGTATCCAGTAGTCATAGCTGAAGCCAATGAGAGGCAAAGCCAACTTTTGCTGATTTAAGAAGGGATAAAATCGCTTCAGGTGATTCAATAGCAGGAGAAACACGAGATTAATCAGCAAACTTGAAGTACTGTATTTTTCAGAACAACCTTGAAATGAGGAGCATGTCCAAGGACACACGAGCTTTTCCAGGTATTCTGCTCTCCACTCCTAGGGTGTAGGAGTGAGGAGAAAAAAATGGGCAAAAAGAGCCCCCCCAGTCAAACAAACAACAATCAACAAAACTCCAACCCAAACGCACAAAACCTTAAGAGTATTTAGCCAGGCTCTGGTTATCAGCATGATCAAGGTTTTTCTAATTTTAAGGAAAGCCATAAAAACTTAGTTCTTAAGTCCTGAAGGTCTTACAACAGGGGTTGCTATGCCAGAGTGAAGATAACTTGATTGACTTTAAATCCAGTAGGGAAATGTCTTTGAAGAATTAAATTCCTTCTAGGAAATTGCATCAATTGAATCCTTTGCATCACTAAGCCACTGCTCCCAACCTCCTGATGTCTATCAGACTATTTAGCAAACAAAATTCTAGCAGCTCCTAGTTAGGCCTGTTCCACCACCTGGTATCAGTTGCTCGCTTGTAGGAAATATGAGAGCAGTGAAAGCCAAGGAGTTCTCACCGTGGCCATGAACCAAACACATCTTTAGGAATGATAAGCGAAGAGTCTCCACCAAATTCCTGACATATCTGAGGCGGCTGACCAAATTACAGACCACCTCTAAAGTGGAGGCACAGCTCCCAGATGAAATATTTCTACGCAAGGCCAGAAGAGGAACCATAGCATTCCTCTTTGTTCACCATTCAGAATAAGAATATCCCATTTGAGATAAACAAGATGCACTATCTCCTACTAAAAAGGCTTTTTAAAATGAAAGGTAAAGTAATGGAAGCAGAAGGTATTTTGATTTCAGTTTATTCTTATTTCAGCATTAATGGTTCCCATATATTCCCACTCAGCTGGCAATAGTGATTTTTAGATTATTTATAAATACACAGAGGCAAATAAGTAGTTTTCAATAAAAAGTGATCAATATACTGATGACCTTATACACTGATACCCTTATTCACCTATTTTTGTGCCATGATGAAGCACACAGAGATTATATGTAACTCCAGAATAAACTGAATGGTCCAAATCTTGAGAAACAGCCCAGAACTATTGTGGCCAGGTCTCTACTGAAGTTAACCCGGGCAATTCCTGCTCTGCTGCAGAGGCATTCCCATCTACCTGTGCCTTAGACCTCTGCTGGTCTGTCCTCTGCCCCGGTGCCACACTGCCAAACCCCAGAGGTCTCCAATGCTGAAGTCCCTGAAAACCTACCACAGTGCTTCATTATTCCTAATCTTGGAAAAGTCTTTCCTTATGACCTGAAAACCCACAAGTATGTCAAAGAGATTATTCAATTTCCCTTCAAAGCAGCATTCTATTTGAAAAATACCACATCGCTTCAGGAAATCAGCACCTTCAGAGGTTGTTTTCTACAGCTCTTATTTCAACCTGGAATTTCTTTCATGGTGCCAGCTGAGTATGAGCAGAGGTGTGCTCAGGTGGGCAGTGGCCCCTGGGCTGTCCCAGCCAGGGTGTGACACAGCCCCAGGGCAGTGCCTGTCCCTGTGCTGGCGCTGCTGAGGCGCCTCCAGTGCTGGGGACAGCTCTGGGCCCTCAGGACAAGAGAGACACTGAGGGGCTGCAGCGTGTCCAGGGCAGGAATGGAGCCCCAGGAGGGGCTGAGGGAGCTGGGAAGGGGCTGAGCCTGGAGAAAAGGAGGCTCAGGGGGGACCTTGTGGCTCTGCACAGCTCCTGACAGGAGGGGACAGCCAGGGGAAGAGTCAGGCTCTGCTCCAAGGAACAGGGACAGGAGGAGAGGGAATGGCCTCAGGCTGGGCCAGGGCAGGCTCAGGGTGGATACTGGGGAAAATCCCTCCATGGAAAGGCTTGTCCAGCCCTGGCACAGCTGCCCAGGGCAGTGGTGGAGTCCCCAGTCTGTGGAAGAGTTTAAAAGCTGTGTGGCTGTGGCACTTGTGGACCTGGGACGGCGGTAGCCCAGGCATTGCTGGGGAATGGTTGGAATGAAAAGTATTAAAAGTCTTTTTCAGCCCAAATGGTTCTGAGATTCTAAACCCAGAATAATCCGTCTAAGATGTCACCAGCGTGTTAGGCTTAGAGGACATACCTGGCTTATTCTTTGATTGTATACACACACAGAATTGCAGCAGATGCCTTTTTCTATTTGCACCATCAATTACATCCTCAGTACACTCTCCAATTAATTCTTCTTCAAATTTTTAGCCTTTTCACCTCTTCCATGCTTCCTTTTGGTTGATGAGTACATTATGTCCAATTGAGTAAAAATAATAAGCATTTAAGTATTTACACATCATATCTATTTTATACATTCTTGACAAGGCAAACTGGCAACTGTTCTGGTGTCCAAAACTCATTACAGACTTTACAAGCTCTGCAGCTTGGTCTGATTTCTGCAGCATTAAACATTACCACACTGTTAGTATTTCTCTATTAAATACAAATCTGGATTACAGTTTCCAGTCAGAGAATCTTTCATCAGCTGGTGGGCAGAATTTGCTGGAGCAGAGGGACATCAGAGTGACACACTGTGTAACAGGCCCCTACTGCTCATGTGAATCTCTAGGGCTATCTGATTATTGGAATTACAGAATTCCAGAATGGTGTGGATTGGAAGGGACCTTCAAAGGCTATCTTATCCAATCCCAATGCACCTTCTCTTAGACCAGTTTACTGCAAGCCCCTTCCAACCTGGGACACCTTGTGCCAGGGCCTCAGAACCCTCCCTCCCAGCCAAGAATTACTTCCCAATATCCCATCTCTCCTTGCCCTTTGGCAGTGGGAAGCCATTGCCCCTTGTCCTGTCACTACATGCCATTGTCAAAAATTACACTCTTGGTTCCACTGCAGCATGGGTACAGATAATCCAAACATACTTTGCTGTTTATGACCAGAGAAAGTACCTAGAGGGAGAGTCAGGTTTTACAGAGCCCATGCAGAAATACTTGGGGAGCCTCAGAAAGGTAATTTCTCTTGACCACTCTTGCATTACCAAAAGTTGCAACATTTACCATTTCTACCTACAATTTACACAATTTGGGCCACAAAATTTCGTTGATCACAACAGCCTGAAAGCAAACACAGCTCCCCAGTATACAGGAAGTTGGTGGATCCATCCTCTTCTGAATAACCAGCCTTGGCCATAGGAAGAGCCTGGCCAACTCAGTATTCTGTCTGAAAACAGGGATGGATGCTGAAAGAATTTAAGAGTAGGCCAAGAATAGGGAGATCCTCCCCAGGCATATATCCTCCCAGCTTTCAGCAACATACACTTTAGAAATTTATCCAGACAAATATTTTAAGATTTTTTTTCTGACCCCTTTCAGAGCACAGCTACATTTCAGACATCCACAGTGTTCCATAGAGCTGTGAGGATGGAGGTCCCAGCTCCACCACTGCAGAGAAAAGTCTGGTAAGTTCTTGGGAGACAGAAACTCCTTTTGGTTCTTCTCAGATCCTGCCCACATGGCTCCCAGGCAAGCTCCTTTCAATGTGTACAGTAAAACTGACACGATGTGCCACTGTTTCAAGGGACAGCAAGACCAGTTAGAACATTCTGTCTGTAGCACACACGACAAAGACTGGCTCTTTATGGTGCTGCCAGTACTGTGTATGAAGTGCAGGACGTGACAGGGTAGACTAGGAGTCAGATGAATCTCATCTTTTATTCAGATCTGTAAGCCTGACAGCTCTTACCACTTGCCAGATGGTGACAGGTACATTTAAAAAAAAAAATTAAAATTTCTTTTTTTGACGTCCTCACCTCTCTAACAAAGGAGCTATTTAAAAATTCAACATGCTCCCTTGGAAAGCTTTAAATAGTTTCTGAATGTAATTGGCATTATGCTGTAACCCAATATTAAATAGTTTTGGGGAGGAATTGTTTAAATTGTTGAGGGAAACCTACATTTAACTGTTACAAAGGAAAGGACATGCTGCTGTCTGTGGGAGGCACAGGGCTGCAAGCAGAAGGATCTGGCCACCATCAGTTATCCTGGATGTGGGCAAGTAACCAGAGAAGGTCCCTATCTCAGTCAGGAATGTAGACAACTGTTATCTTCAGCGCACCATATCCTCTTTACACAACTTGAAGACATCTTGTTCTAATCATCCAGACAGTATCATGCTGCCTGTAGTCTGCAGCTGCTGAAAGTTTGGAGAATTTTGAGCTTCAAGTTCTCCACTCCCCAAACTCTGGCCTGACCAGAAAATGTGAAGAGAGAACAGAAGAGCAACAAATAGGTACAAAGCAGGATTTCAGTTCAACATTTTATATTATTTTCCTTTATGGGCAATCAGGTATCTGTCATTCTCCTGTAATTAAAAAAATCTGCAGATTATTTGGCACAATAATATGTCATTCACTGCATTCAGAAACTTAGTACCCTGCTCAGCCCTCCCTTCCAGCACTTTGCACCCAGTAGTCATAGTATGGCTTCAAACATTGCTCAGCTCTGCAAATATTGACTAGAAGACAGATAAAAATTTGTAATGCTTCAAATTTTTCTAGCAGAAGCAGGCTCTCCATATGAACATTAAAACTACTATCGGATGCAGAAATAATTAACAATTGTTTCCCAAAGTCATACTCCACAGAGAGTCACACTGGTAACTGCTTCTTAACCACAGTTGTTTTCTTCTGTTTTCTTCTAAACTGCTTCCCTATGCAAGGGGAAGGTTGCTGTGAAGAGAACACTTGGCAGGCGGAAACAACACACATTCAGATGCAGACAGGGAATAAGACAGCTGAATGCCTGCTCTTCAGTTATTTAAAATTAATTCCCTATAATCATTAATAGGCTGGTGAGAGGAGTAAGAGAAAAGAAAAATGATTGTTTAATGATGAAAATTAGCTTTTGCTCCCCTGAAAGGTAGATTTCTAGGGGCAGTCAAGAGAAGCTGACATTGTTTAAAGCTCAGTCAAGAGAAGTTGACATTGTTCTCCCTCTCGGGGGTGAAAGATGTGTCACAGCTTGGGAATTCCTTACCAGAGGCATCTCAAAATCCCTCTGATTCTCCTTAGTTAAAGATATGGGAAAGGGCTGTTAAAGAAATTAGAGGGCAGGAACTAAACGACCCTTAGGGTTCCTTCTAACCCAAACCACTCTGTATTTCTATGCTGCCCAGAAGGCATGTGCAGGCCCAAAAAACAGACAAGAAAAATTCAACGTTAAAAAAAAAAAAGCTATTAAGAGGTGATAAATATTTTCCACCTCTCAAGAGTAAGAAGAGCCCACATAAGGAAGTGTAACCATCTCTGAAGTCACATATCACTCACCAGGTCTATATTTTGCATGATGTCCTGGAAGGAGGGGTGAGTCCGAAACTGCTCGAACAGATCGCGCTTGTAGAGCAGAGCATACACCAGGTTGGGGTTGTGATGGAGGGAGTTGGTCAGGCAGGAGTTGATGATCTCCAGCATCATTCGGATCACTTCCTCAATCACATTCAGGTCTTGTGCCTTTAAGAAATGAGTGAAAGGTCAGTGTGCCCTTTTCCATTGTAAAATGAGTAATAAAGGCAGTGCAAAGGTAATTATTACTAATAAAGCTATTAGCTGGTCATGTCTCTATGGTGAGCAAATCTGGCATCCATGTGTCTCGAAAGGAATCTGTTTTCTCCAGTAATCACCAAAATTTTAATTGAAATGCATCATACTAGTACTCAGCCTCATAGCTTGATTCTCCCAACAGGAGCCATGAATAGAGCATTACCTTATTGTAATCAGTAAGATTCATAAGGGTTAAGTGAACACAGTCTTTTCAACCCTTCCTATTTTAAGTAAAAGCATATAATTAATTTATTACATTCTCTGTTGAGCCCCTATGCAGGAAGGAGGGATAGGGAAAAGAGAGAAAAAGTAACAGAGAAATTAAAAACAGTGGGTGAAACAGAAGAGCAAAGGCAGGAGAAGGAAAACTGACTGTATCAAACATCACTGCACCTTCAACATCTGTCACTGTTACCAGACTTTTCTCCTTTGACTCTTTTTAAAAATTATTTGCTTGGCATTGAAGATCACTCGTAACAAATGAAAAAAGGAACCTCCTTTTGTAGTGCACTAAGTTTTCAGTCTAAGATTAACTTGTAGAGCTTTTCATTTTGTCAGTGCATTTGACAACTCAAGCTTCCTAAGCTGAACAAGCTGGCATGTGAACTCCTGCCAGCTGCCTGGATTTCCCTCCTTGACCTCCCCATCAGGATATCTCCAATACAGTTATTCTGACTGCAGAGCTGTCGGTCCTACCTTGGAATAGGGTAAAAAAAGGGCTCTTCTACCTCGTTTGTATCATTTAGGTTGTCTCCATCACATCAAACACTAGACTGTCAGACTTTACAGGTCTGGCAAGAATGTGAACCATACTAAGCCAGCTTGAGTTTTTCTGCTAGGTATGAACAATGAAACCACTGACATTTCCTTTTGCCAACTGCCCACAAAGTTCACTTTCTGAGTTATGATAAGGCACTTAAATTCTTCACCAAAAGGCAGTACTTAGAGCATTTTGCTGGGTTGTCATTCAATCTGCACACAGTTATTTTCTACTATTAAGCAGCACTGTAGGATTGTCACGTGAAAGATGTATGCTCTCTCCAAGGCAGAAGAGAACAGAGGAATTTTCATTACCCTGTTTAGATTCAAAAAGAATAAAATTATTTGCTACTACTTTGCTCTGGCTGCTTTCATGGAAGGCAAGGTGTATTTCTTCCAAGAGTGTAGCTCACTGAATCCCAGAATGGTTTGGGTTGGAAGGAACTTTAAAGCTCAGCCAGTTCCACCCCTTCCATGGGCAAGGACAACATCCACTCTCCCAGGCTGCTCCAAGCTCTGTCCAGCCTGGCCTTGGGCACTTCCAGGGATCCAGGGGCAGCCACAGCTGCTCTGGGTACCCTGTGCCAGGGCCTGCCCACCCTCATAGCCAAGGATTCCTTCCTAATATCCCATCTATACCCGCTGTCTGGCAGTGGGAAGCCATTCCCTCTTGTTCAATCTCTCTGCCCCTCATCCCAAATCCCTCTCCTAGATGTGGCTCTGCAGAAGGCAGCACCATCCTTCTAACCTACTGCTCCATTTCTTTTGTGACACTGAGGACCATGGAGAAGTGAGATCCTATCATTATTCCCACACTACAGTCTGGTTATCCCCAACCCTTGTCTTCTACATGTACGAGGGAGATTTAAGTGGAGCTTTTTGGAGCTCTTGTTTGAAGAGGAGTATCTTGTGCATACATTCTAGTAAAATTCCTTCTTTAGCAATGATACCTGACAGTGAAGGTTACAGATTTTTTTCTGAATGTAAGTATCTCCTATCTTTTAATGACTTTGCCACCTAAATTAGCATGGTAGTATAGCTAAAAATGATGGCATAAACGCTTACAAAACTGGTTGCTGTCAATGGGATCACATTCTTCTATGATAGAAATCATCTTTACTTTCAAAACACAGGTGGTTCCTCTGCCTGTAGTTACCTAGTTATTGTGCTATGAAACTGCATCCCAGGTAAGTGTTGTCAAGGGTAATGGAAAATATTAGACAAAAATAGAAATAACTGCTTCAGCTGATATCTGAAGAAAAATCCAGACCTAACTCACCTGGGGAATGGTGCTTGCCTATCAACTCAGATTTACTGCAGAATATGCTGTATTATGGTATATCTTTAAAAGCTCTGAGCACTGGCATACTTCTGACCCCAGTGCATCAGGGTGAGCTAGTGACCAAGACATTATCCTAAAATACAGACTAGATGACTTTCACAGAAATATTACAATTCTGAATCAAATGAGATCTATCCAGTT
The DNA here is from genome assembly GCF_048771995.1 of Taeniopygia guttata. Classification (NCBI taxonomy): domain Eukaryota; kingdom Metazoa; phylum Chordata; class Aves; order Passeriformes; family Estrildidae; genus Taeniopygia; species Taeniopygia guttata. Next base: position 4,115,031 of record NC_133063.1, on the reverse strand, counting down.
ACCAGAAAGGTAACAAACCACACACCTACTTTTCAAAAACGAAATGTTTTTTAATAAAAGATATTCACCTTAAACCCCAGGAATACAGCTAATTGAAACAGAAAGCATTGCTAACCATCTTCCAATAGGTTGCAGACTCTGCTAGTGGTCAGCTTCAAACAATGAAAAAGTTCAGAAGTTATTGCACAGCAATTAAATTTAACATTTTTAAGAGCTGATGGACAGAAACAACGATCTGTGTTTCAGCTATCATATTGCAGGTGCAGAACCTAAGACCCTCCCATGAAGAAAAACAGGAGATATAGTGAAGATTTTTACTCACAATGGACTACACAAAAAATAATTTATAAGAAGAACTATCTCCATAAAAGACAGAGAAGTGGCACTGAATCTCTGTATTGCACATACATTATCAGAACTGTCTGCTCCTGTAATTAGAGATTGAATAATTCTTAAAGGTTTAAAAGTTTTCAAAACAAAGGAAAAAACAAGCATAAATCCAAGGACAGAATTTGGATGAGACAGTGGAGAAATGCTGATAAAATGCCATGCGGTTTTGTTGCTGTGTATCATCAGTATCAAGCTACAGACCCACTTCATGCAGACATAGTATCAAGACAGGTATAAATAAAGTTACATTAACATTTTGTTGTTGAAGTTTATCACCTTGTGTATTACTTTCAGAGCAGCTGAACACAGCTGAAACGCTGAATGTGTGTGGCCAAGGCAAGGACGAACACTCAGCAGCCTTGTAAGACCATATTTTTTTTACTGGATTAGCAGTTACATGAAAATAAAAGTCAAATATTGATTTGTGAAACATAGACATGCTTCAATCTATTGAACAGTACATTTAAAGGAGAGGAGTTAAAAGTTTCCTGTTGCTTACAATTGACAAATTCAGTGTGGCACTCACATTTAAAATTACTACAATATTCCTTTACAAAACAGGGCTTAGATAATGCCTCTGTCAATATCGACCTGTACCAGTCCTCCTTCACTTATGTTTTTTTTTTTTTGTTTATTCTCATAGAAATAATTACAACCATCACTAAAAAGAAAAGTGGACGGTAAAAGCTCAATACCAACTCTGTGAGACTGAAATCATGCCTGCAAAGGGGACAGGAATGTAGGCACAGCCCTCACATTACTGTGGGTAATTCTAGGTACTCACTTCATGTTCCTTCTCAGGAGAGAAGTTAAATGTGGTGCTTTTTTGCAGAGATTCTAACTTTTAAGACAAAAAACCAGATGTTTGGTCTTGTTCTAGATGCACAAGGGATAAACCAGCCAATGACAGCTAAAAGACAGCCAGGTACATGTCTGGGTAGTCTTTTGTTAAAAGGAAAAAACAAGTAATCATGCCAGGAAAAAGAGAATGGAAATAAGCTGTGAGGATGCAGGGGAAAACACAATGAATGAGAACATTATCTGGGGAAAAACAATTTGCATTTGATAAACACTATCAAGGAACACACAAAAGTTCAAAGCCAAGGC